>NW_027076193.1:300000-512000 GCF_963932015.1 Anas acuta | reverse complement strand
CCCCAGGGGAGCCTTTACGCAGCCCCACATGCAACTGGACCCTCCGGGTTCGATTTTTCTGAGCAATCCTAAATATATCCCTAGCCGGCTTGGGAGAAGACTGAAAACCTGGGCCCCAGAAAACGCGTTGAAAGCCCCTTTGGACCATCCAAAAGTGCCCCCAAAGGAAGGCTTTGGGTACATCTGAAGTTCCCAGGGGAGCCTTTACGCAGCCCCACATGCAACTGGACCCTCCGGGTTCGCTGTTCCTGAGCAAACCTAAACGTAGCCCTAGCCGTCATCGGAGACGACTGAAAAATCAGGCCCCAGGAAATGCGTTCCGAGGCCTTTTCGCCCATCCAAATGTGCCCCTAAAGGAAGGCTCTGGGTACAAGAGAACTCCCCAGGGGAGCCTTTACGCAGCCCCACATGCAACTGGACCCTCCGGGTTCGCTGTTCCTGAGCAAACCTAAACGTAGCCCTAGCCGTCATCGGAGACGACTGAAAAATCAGGCCCCAGGAAATGCGTTCCGAGGCCTTTTCGCCCATCCAAAATGGCCCGCAAAGGAAGACTTTTGGTACAAGAGAACTCCCCAGGGGAGCCTTTACGCAGCCCCACATGCAACTGGACCCTCCGGGTTCGCTGTTTCCGAGCATCCCTAAACATAGTCCTAGACGGCATCGGAGACGAGTGAAAAATCAGGCCCCAGGAAATGCGTTGCGAGCCCTTTTTGCCCATCCAAAAGTGCCCCCAAAGGAAGGCTTTGGGTACAAGTGAACTCCCCAGGGGAGCCTTTACGCAGCCCCACATGCAACTGGACCCTCCGGGTTCGCTGTTTCCGAGCATTCCTAAACATAGCCCTAGCCGGCATCGAAGACAAGTGAAAAATCAGGCCCCAGGAAATGCGTTACGAGCCCTTTTCGCCCATCCAAAAGTGCCCCCAAAGGAAGGCTTTGGGTACAAGTGAACTCCCCAGGGGAGCCTTTACGCAGCCCCAGATGCAACTGGACCCTCCGGGATCGATGTTTCTGAGCAAACCTAAATATACCCCTAGCCGGCATGGGAGAAGACTGAAAACCCGGGCCCCAGAAAACGCGTTGCAAGCCCCTTTGGACCATCCAAAAGTTTCACCAAAGGAAGGCTTTGGGTACAAGTGAACTCCCCAGGGGAGCCTTTACGCAGCCCCACATGCAACTGGACCCTCCGGGTTCGCTGTTTCCGAGCATCCCTAAACATATCCCTAGCCGGCATAGAAGACGACTGAAAAATCAGGCCCCAGGAAATGCGTTGCAAGCCATTTTCGCCCATCCAAAAGTGCCCCCAAAGGAAGGCTTTGGGTACAAGAGAATTCCACAGGGGAGCCTTTATGCAGCCCCACATGCAACTGGACCCTTCGGGTTCGATTTTTCCGAGCAACCCTAAATATATCCCTAGCCGGCATGGGAGAAGACTGAAAACCCGAGCCCCACAAAAAGCGTTGCAAGCCCCTTTGGACCATCCAAAAGTGTCACCAAAGGAAGGCTTTGGGTACAAGAGAACTCCCCAGGGGAGCCTTTACGCAGCCCCACATGCAACTGGACCCTCCGGGTTCGCTGTTCCTGAGCAAACCTAAACGTAGCCCTATCCGTCATCGGAGACGACTGAAAAATCAGGCCCCAGGAAATGCGTTGCGAGCCCCTTCGGACCATCCAAAAGTGCCCCCAAAGGAAGGCTTTGGGTACATCTGAAGTTCCCAGGGGAGCCTTTACGCAGCCCCACATGCAACTGGACCCTCCGGGTTGTCTGTTCCTGAGCAAACATAAACGTAGCCCTAGCCGTCATCGGAGACGAGTGAAAAATCAGGCCCCAGGAAATGCATTGCGAGGCCTTTTCGCCCATCCAAATGTGCCCCCAAAGGAAGGCTCTGGGTACAAGAGAACTCCCCAGGGGAGCCTTTACGCAGCCCCACATGCAACTGGACCCTCCGGGTTCGCTGTTCCTGAGCAAACCTAAACGTAGCCCTAGCTGTCATCGGAGACGAGTGAAAAATCAGGCCCCAGGAAATGCGTTCCGAGGCCTTTTCGCCCATCCAAAATGGCCCGCAAAGGAAGACTTTTGGTACAAGAGAACTCCCCAGGGGAGCCTTTACGCAGCCCCACATGCAACTGGACCCTCCGGGTTCGCTGTTTCCGAGCATCCCTAAACATAGTCCTAGAGGGCATCAGAGACGAGTGAAAAATCAGGCCCCAGGAAATGCGTTGCGAGCCCTTTTCGCCCATCCAAAAGTGCCCCCAAAGGAAGGCTTTGGGTACAAGTGAACTCCCCAGGGGAGCCTTTACGCAGCCCCACATGCAACTGGACCCTCCGGGTTCGATGTTTCCGAGCAAACCTAAATATATCACTAGCCGGCATGGGAGAAGACTGAAAACCCGGGCCCCAGAAAACGCGTTGCAAGCCCCTTTGGACCATCCAAAAGTATCACCAAAGGAAGGCTTTGGTTACAAGTGAACTCCCCAGGGGAGCCTTTACGCAGCCCCACATGCAACTGGACCCTCCGGGTTCGCTGTTTCCGAGCATCCCTAAACATAGCCCTCGCCGGCATAGAAGACGAATGAAAAATCAATCCCCAGGAAATGCGTTGCAAGCCCTTTTCGCCCATCCAAAAGTTCATCCAAAGGAAGGCTTTGGGTACAAGAGAATTCCACAGGGGAGCCTTTACGCAGCCCCACATGCAACTGGACCCTTCGGGTTCGATTTTTCCGAGCAACCCTAAATATATCCCTAGCCGGCATGGGAGAAGACTGAAAACCCGAGCCCCACAAAAAGCGTTGCAAGCCCCTTTGGACCATCCAAAAGTGTCACCAAAGGAAGGCTTTGGGTACAAGTGAACTCCCCAGGGGAGCCTTTACGCAGCCCCACATGCAACTGGACCCTCCGGGTTCGCTGTTTCCGAGCATCCCTAAACATAGCCCTAGCCGGCATCGAAGATGACTGAAAAATCAGGCCCCAGGAAATGCGTTACGAGCCCTTTTCGCCCATCCAAAAGTGCCCCCAAAGGAAGGCTTTGGGTACAAGTGAACTCCCCAGGGGAGCCTTTACGCAGCCCCACATGCAACTGGACCCTCCGGGATCGATGTTTCTGAGCAAACCTAAATATACCCCTAGCCGGCATGGGAGAAGACTGAAAACCCGGGCCCCAGAAAACGCGTTGCAAGCCCCTTTGGACCATCCAAAAGTTTCACCAAAGGAAGGCTTTGGGTACAAGTGAACTCCCCAGGGGAGCCTTTACGCAGCCCCACATGCAACTGGACCCTCCGGGTTCGCTGTTTCCGAGCATCCCTAAACATATCCCTAGCCGGCATAGAAGACGACTGAAAAATCAGGCCCCAGGAAATGCGTTGCAAGCCATTTTCGCCCATCCAAAAGTGCCCCCAAAGGAAGGCTTTGGGTACAAGAGAATTCCACAGGGGAGCCTTTATGCAGCCCCACATGCAACTGGACCCTTCGGGTTCGATTTTTCCGAGCAACCCTAAATATATCCCTAGCCGGCATGGGAGAAGACTGAAAACCCGAGCCCCACAAAAAGCGTTGCAAGCCCCTTTGGACCATCCAAAAGTGTCACCAAAGGAAGGCTTTGGGTACAAGAGAACTCCCCAGGGGAGCCTTTACGCAGCCCCACATGCAACTGGACCCTCCGGGTTCGCTGTTCCTGAGCAAACCTAAACGTAGCCCTATCCGTCATCGGAGACGACTGAAAAATCAGGCCCCAGGAAATGCGTTGCGAGCCCCTTCGGACCATCCAAAAGTGCCCCCAAAGGAAGGCTTTGGGTACATCTGAAGTTCCCAGGGGAGCCTTTACGCAGCCCCACATGCAACTGGACCCTCCGGGTTGTCTGTTCCTGAGCAAACCTAAACGTAGCCCTAGCCGTCATCGGAGACGAGTGAAAAATCAGGCCCCAGGAAATGCGTTGCGAGGCCTTTTCGCCCATTCAAATGTGCCCCCAAAGGAAGGCTCTGGGTACAAGAGAACTCCCCAGGGGAGCCTTTACGCAGCCCCACATGCAACTGGACCCTCCGGGTTCGCTGTTTCCGAGCATCCCTAAACATAGTCCTAGAGGGCATCAGAGACGAGTGAAAAATCAGGCCCCAGGAAATGCGTTGCGAGCCCTTTTCGCCCATCCAAAAGTGCCCCCAAAGGAAGGCTTTGGGTACAAGTGAACTCCCCAGGGGAGCCTTTACGCAGCCCCACATGCAACTGGACCCTCCGGGTTCGATGTTTCCGAGCAAACCTAAATATATCACTAGCCGGCATGGGAGAAGACTGAAAACCCGGGCCCCAGAAAACGCGTTGCAAGCCCCTTTGGACCATCCAAAAGTATCACCAAAGGAAGGCTTTGGGTACAAGTGAACTCCCCAGGGGAGCCTTTACGCAGCCCCACATGCAACTGGACCCTCCTGGTTCGCTGTTTCCGAGCATCCCTAAACATAGCCCTCGCCGGCATAGAAGACGAATGAAAAATCAATCCCCAGGAAATGCGTTGCAAGCCCTTTTCGCCCATCCAAAAGTTCATCCAAAGGAAGGCTTTGGGTACAAGAGAATTCCACAGGGGAGCCTTTACGCAGCCCCACATGCAACTGGACCCTTCGGGTTCGATTTTTCCGAGCAACCCTAAATATATCCCTAGCCGGCATGGGAGAAGACTGAAAACCCGAGCCCCAGAAAAAGCGTTGCAAGCCCCTTTGGACCATCCAAAAGTGTCACCAAAGGAAGGCTTTGGGTACAAGTGAACTACCCAGGGGAGCCTTTACGCAGCCCCACATGCAACTGGACCCTCCGGGTTCGCTGTTTCCGAGCATTCCTAAACATATCCCTAGCCGGCATCGAAGACAAGTGAAAAATCAGGCCCCAGGAAATGCGTTGCGAGCCCCTTTGGACCATCCAAAAGTGCCCCCAAAGGAAGGCTTTGGTTACAAGTGATCTCCCCAGGGGAGCCTTTACGCAGCCCCACATGCAACTGGACCCTCCGGGTTCGCTGATTCCGAGCATCCCTAAACATAGCCCTAGCCGGCATCGATGACAACTGAAAAATCAGGCCCCAGGAAATGCGTTGCGAGCCCTTTTCGCCCATCCAAAAGTGCCCCCAAAGGAAGGCTTTGGGTACAAGTGAACTCCCCAGGGGAGCCTTTACGCAGCCCCACATGCAACTGGACCCTCCGGGATCGATGTTTCTGAGCAAACCTAAATATACCCCTAGCCGGCATGGGAGAAGACTGAAAACCCGGGCCCCAGAAAACGCGTTGCAAGCCCCTTTGGACCATCCAAAAGTTTCACCAAAGGAAGGCTTTGGGTACAAGTGAACTCCCCAGGGGAGCCTTTACGCAGCCCCACATGTAACTGGACCCTCCGGGTTCGCTGTTTCCGAGCATCCCTAAATATATCCCTAGCCGGCATAGAAGACGACTGAAAAATCAGGCCCCAGGAAATGCGTTGCAAGCCATTTTCGCCCATCCAAAAGTGCCCCCAAAGGAAGGCTTTGGGTACAAGAGAATTCCACAGGGGAGCCTTTCCGCAGCCCCACATGCAACTGGACCCTTCGGGTTCGATTTTTCCGAGCAACCATAAATATATCCCTAGCCGGCATGGGAGAAGACTGAAAACCCGAGCCCCACAAAAAGCGTTGCAAGCCCCTTTGGACCATCCAAAAGTGTCACCAAAGGAAGGCTTTGGGTACAAGAGAACTCCCCAGGGGAGCCTTTACGCAGCCCCACATGCAACTGGACCCTCCGGGTTCGCTGTTCCTGAGCAAACCTAAACGTAGCCCTATCCGTCATCGGAGACGACTGAAAAATCAGGCCCCAGGAAATGCGTTGCGAGCCCCTTCGGACCATCCAAAAGTGCCACCAAAGGAAGGCTTTGGGTACATCTGAAGTTCCCAGGGGAGCCTTTACGCAGCCCCACATGCAACTGGACCCTCCGGGTTGTCTGTTCCTGAGCAAACCTAAACGTAGCCCTAGCCGTCATCGGAGACGAGTGAAAAATCAGGCCCCAGGAAATGCGTTGCGAGGCCTTTTCGCCCATCCAAATGTGCCCCCAAAGGAAGGCTCTGGGTACAAGAGAACTCCCCAGGGGAGCCTTTACGCAGCCGCACATGCAACTGGACCCTCCGGGTTCGCTGTTCCTGAGCAAACCTAAACGTAGCCCTAGCCGTCATCGGAGACGACTGAAAAATCAGGCCCCAGGAAATGCGTTCCGAGGCCTTTTCGCCCATCCAAAATGGCCCGCAAAGGAAGACTTTTGGTACAAGAGAACTCCCCAGGGGAGCCTTTACGCAGCCCCACATGCAACTGGACCCTCCGGGTTCGCTGTTTCCGAGCATCCCTAAACATAGTCCTAGAGGGCATCAGAGACGAGTGAAAAATCAGGCCCCAGGAAATGCGTTGCGAGCCCTTTTCGCCCATCCAAAAGTGCCCCCAAAGGAAGGCTTTGGGTACAAGTGAACTCCCCAGGGGAGCCTTTACGCAGCCCCACATGCAACTGGACCCTCCGGGTTCGATGTTTCCGAGCAAACCTAAATATATCACTAGCCGGCATGGGAGAAGACTGAAAACCCGGGCACCAGAAAACGCGTTGCAAGCCCCTTTGGACCATCCAAAAGTATCACCAAAGGAAGGCTTTGGGTACAAGTGAACTCCCCAGGGGAGCCTTTACGCAGCCCCACATGCAACTGGACCCTCCGGGTTCGCTGTTTCCGAGCATCCCTAAACATAGCCCTCGCCGGCATAGAAGACGAATGAAAAATCAATCCCCAGGAAATGCGTTGCAAGCCCTTTTCGCCCATCCAAAAGTTCATCCAAAGGAAGGCTTTGGGTACAAGAGAATTCCACAGGGGAGCCTTTATGCAGCCCCACATGCAACTGGACCCTTCGGGTTCGATTTTTCCGAGCAACCCTAAATATATCCCTAGCCGGCATGGGAGAAGACTGAAAACCCGAGCCCCAGAAAAAGCGTTGCAAGCCCCTTTGGACCATCCAAAAGTGTCACCAAAGGAAGGCTTTGGGTACAAGTGAACTCCCCAGGGGAGCCTTTACGCAGCCCCACATGCAACTGGACCCTCCGGGTTCGCTGTTTCCGAGCATTCCTAAATATATCCCTAGCCGGCATCGAAGACAAGTGAAAAATCAGGACCCAGGAAATGCGTTGCGAGCCCCTTTGGACCATCCAAAAGTGCCCCCAAAGGAAGGCTTTGGATACAAGTGATCTCCCCAGGGGAGCCTTTACGCAGCCCCACATGCAACTGGACCCTCCGGGTTCGCTGATTCCGAGCATCCCTAAACATAGCCCTAGCCGGCATCGATGACAACTGAAAAATCAGGCCCCAGGAAATGCGTTGCGAGCCCTTTTCGCCCATCCAAAAGTGCCCCCAAAGGAAGGCTTTGGGTACAAGTGAACTCCCCAGGGGAGCCTTTACGCAGCCCCACATGCAACTGGACCCTCCGGGTTCGATGTTTCCGAGCATCCCTAAACATAGCCCTAGCCGGCATCGAAGTCGACTGAAAACCCGAGCCCCAGAAAAAGCGTTGCAAGCCCCTTTGGACCATCCAAAAGTGCCCCCAAAGGAAGGCTTTGGGTACAAGTGAACTCCCCAGGGGCGCCTTTACACAGCCCCACATGCAACTGGACCCTCCGGGTTCGCTGTTTCCGAGCATCCCTAAACATAGCCCTAGCCGGCATCGAAGATGACTGAAAAATCAGGCCCCAGGAAATGCGTTGCGAGGCCTTTTCGCCCATCCAAATGTGCCCCCAAAGGAAGGCTCTGGGTACAAGAGAACTCCCCAGGGGAGCCTTTACGCAGCCCCACATGCAACTGGACCCTCCGGGTTCGCTGTTCCTGAGCAAACCTAAAAATACCCCTAGCCGGCATGGGAGAAGACTGAAAACCCGAGCCCCACAAAAAGCGTTGCAAGCCCCTTTGGACCATCCAAAAGTGTCACCAAAGGAAGGCTTTGGGTACAAGAGAACTCCCCAGGGGAGCCTTTACGCAGCCCCACATGCAACTGGACCCTCCGGGTTCGCTGTTCCTGAGCAAACCTAAACGTAGCCCTATCCGTCATCGGAGACGACTGAAAAATCAGGCCCCAGGAAATGCGTTGCGAGCCCCTTCGGACCATCCAAAAGTGCCCCCAAAGGAAGGCTTTGGGTACATCTGAAGTTCCCAGGGGAGCCTTTACGCAGCCCCACATGCAACTGGACCCTCCGGGTTGTCTGTTCCTGAGCAAACCTAAACGTAGCCCTAGCCGTCATCGGAGACGAGTGAAAAATCAGGCCCCAGGAAATGCGTTGCGAGGCCTTTTCGCCCATCCAAATGTGCCCCCAAAGGAAGGCTCTGGGTACAAGAGAACTCCCCAGGGGAGCCTTTACGCAGCCGCACATGCAACTGGACCCTCCGGGTTCGCTGTTCCTGGGCAAACCTAAACGTAGCCCTATCCGTCATCGGAGACGACTGAAAAATCAGGCCCCAGGAAATGCGTTCCGAGGCCTTTTCGCCCATCCAAAATGGCCCGCAAAGGAAGACTTTTGGTACAAGAGAACTCCCCAGGGGAGCCTTTACGCAGCCCCACATGCAACTGGACCCTCCGGGTTCGCTGTTTCCGAGCATCCCTAAACATAGTCCTAGAGGGCATCAGAGACGAGTGAAAAATCAGGCCCCAGGAAATGCGTTGCGAGCCCTTTTCGCCCATCCAAAAGTGCCCCCAAAGGAAGGCTTTGGGTACAAGTGAACTCCCCAGGGGAGCCTTTACGCAGCCCCACATGCAACTGGACCCTCCGGGTTCGATGTTTCTGAGCAAACCTAAATATATCACTAGCCGGCATGGGAGAAGACTGAAAACCCGGGCCCCAGAAAACGCGTTGCAAGCCCCTTTGGACCATCCAAAAGTATCACCAAAGGAAGGCTTTGGGTACAAGTGAACTCCCCAGGGGAGCCTTTACGCAGCCCCACATGCAACTGGACCCTCGGGGTTCGCTGTTTCCGAGCATCCCTAAACATAGCCCTCGCCGGCATAGAAGACGAATGAAAAATCAATCCCCAGGAAATGCGTTGCAAGCCCTTTTCGCCCATCCAAAAGTTCATCCAAAGGAAGGCTTTGGGTACAAGAGAATTCCACAGGGGAGCCTTTACGCAGCCCCACATGCAACTGGACCCTTCGGGTTCGATTTTTCCGAGCAACCCTAAATATATCCCTAGCCGGCATGGGAGAAGACTGAAAACCCGAGCCCCAGAAAAAGCGTTGCAAGCCCCTTTGGACCATCCAAAAGTGTCACCAAAGGAAGGCTTTGGGTACAAGTGAACTCCCCAGGGGAGCCTTTACGCAGCCCCACATGCAACTGGACCCTCCGGGTTCGCTGTTTCCGAGCATTCCTAAACATATCCCTAGCCGGCATCGAAGACAAGTGAAAAAACAGGACCCAGGAAATGCGTTGCGAGCCCCTTTGGACCATCCAAAAGTGCCCCCAAAGGAAGGCTTTGGTTACAAGTGATCTCCCCAGGGGAGCCTTTACGCAGCCCCACATGCAACTGGACCCTCCGGGTTCGCTGATTCCGAGCATCCCTAAACATAGCCCTAGCCGGCATCGATGACAACTGAAAAATCAGGCCCCAGGAAATGCGTTGCGAGCCCTTTTCGCCCATCCAAAAGTGCCCCCAAAGGAAGGCTTTGGGTACAAGTGAACTCCCCAGGGGAGCCTTTACGCAGCCCCACATGCAACTGGACCCTCCGGGTTCGATGTTTCCGAGCATCCCTAAACATAGCCCTAGACGGCATCGAAGACAAGTGAAAAATCAGGACCCAGGAAATGCGTTGCGAGCCCCTTCGGACCACCCAAAAGTGCCCCCAAAGGAAGGCTTTGGTTACAAGTGATCTCCCCAGGGGAGCCTTTACGCAGCCCCACATGCAACTGGACCCTCCGGGTTCGCTGTTCCTGAGCAAACCTAAACGTAGCCCTATCCGTCATCGGAGACGACTGAAAAATCAGGCCCCAGGAAATGCGTTGCGAGCCCCTTCGGACCATCCAAAAGTGCCCCCAAAGGAAGGCTTTGGGTACATCTGAAGTTCCCAGGGGAGCCTTTACGCAGCCCCACATGCAACTGGACCCTCCGGGTTCGCTGTTCCTGAGCAAACCTAAACGTAGCCCTAGCCGTCATCGGAGACGACTGAAAAATCAGGCCCCAGGAAATGCGTTCCGAGGCCTTTTCGCCCATCCAAATGTGCCCCTAAAGGAAGGCTTTGGGTACAAGAGAACTCCCCAGGGGAGCCTTTACGCAGCCCCACATGCAACTGGACCCTCCGGGTTCGCTGTTCCTGAGCAAACCTAAACGTAGCCCTAGCCGTCATCGGAGACGACTGAAAAATCAGGCCCCAGGAAATGCGTTCCGAGGCCTTTTCGCCCATCCAAAATGGCCCGCAAAGGAAGACTTTTGGTACAAGAGAACTCCCCAGGGGAGCCTTTACGCAGCCCCACATGCAACTGGACCCTCCGGGTTCGCTGTTTCCGAGCATCCCTAAACATATTCCTAGACGGCATCGGAGACGAGTGAAAAATCAGGCCCCAGGAAATGCGTTGCGAGCCCTTTTTGCCCATCCAAAAGTGCCCCCAAAGGAAGGCTTTGGGTACAAGTGAACTCCCCAGGGGAGCCTTTACGCAGCCCCACATGCAACTGGACCCTCCGGGATCGATGTTTCTGAGCAAACCTAAATATACCCCTAGCCGGCATGGGAGAAGACTGAAAACCCGGGCCCCAGAAAACGCGTTGCAAGCCCCTTTGGACCATCCAAAAGTTTCACCAAAGGAAGGCTTTGGGTACAAGTGAACTCCCCAGGGGAGCCTTTACGCAGCCCCACATGCAACTGGACCCTCCGGGTTCGCTGTTTCCGAGCATCCCTAAACATATCCCTAGCCGGCATAGAAGACGACTGAAAAATCAGGCCCCAGGAAATGCGTTGCAAGCCATTTTCGCCCATCCAAAAGTGCCCCCAAAGGAAGGCTTTGGGTACAAGAGAATTCCACAGGGGAGCCTTTATGCAGCCCCACATGCAACTGGACCCTTCGGGTTCGATTTTTCCGAGCAACCCTAAATATATCACTAGCCGGCATGGGAGAAGACTGAAAACCCGAGCCCCACAAAAAGCGTTGCAAGCCCCTTTGGACCATCCAAAAGTGTCACCAAAGGAAGGCTTTGGGTACAAGTGAACTCCCCAGGGGAGCCTTTACGCAGCCCCACATGCAACTGGACCCTCCGGGTTCGCTGTTCCTGAGCAAACCTAAACGTAGCCCTATCCGTCATCGGAGACGACTGAAAAATCAGGCCCCAGGAAATGCGTTGCGAGCCCCTTCGGACCATCCAAAAGTGCCCCCAAAGGAAGGCTTTGGGTACATCTGAAGTTCCCAGGGGAGCCTTTACGCAGCCCCACATGCAACTGGACCCTCCGGGTTGTCTGTTCCTGAGCAAACCTAAACGTAGCCCTAGCCGTCATCGGAGACGAGTGAAAAATCAGGCCCCAGGAAATGCGTTGCGAGGCCTTTTCGCCCATCCAAATGTGCCCCAAAGGAAGGCTCTGGGTACAAGAGAACTCCCCAGGGGAGCCTTTACGCAGCCGCACATGCAACTGGACCCTCCGGGTTCGCTGTTCCTGAGCAAACCTAAACGTAGCCCTAGCCGTCATCGGAGACGACTGAAAAATCAGGCCCCAGGAAATGCGTTCCGAGGCCTTTTCGCCCATACAAAATGGCCCGCAAAGGAAGACTTTTGGTACAAGAGAACTCCCCAGGGGAGCCTTTACGCAGCCCCACATGCAACTGGACCCTCCGGGTTCGCTGTTTCCGAGCATCCCTAAACATAGTCCTAGACGGCATCGGAGACGAGTGAAAAATCAGGCCCCAGGAAATGCGTTACGAGCCCTTTTTGCCCATCCAAAAGTGCCCCCAAAGGAAGGCTTTGGGTACAAATGAACTCCCCAGGGGAGCCTTTACGCAGCCCCACATGCAACTGGACCCTCCGGGTTCGCTGTTTCCGAGCATCCCTAAACATAGTCCTAGACGGCATCGGAGACGAGTGAAAAATCAGGCCCCAGGAAATGCGTTACGAGCCCTTTTTGCCCATCCAAAAGTGCCCCCAAAGGAAGGCTTTGGGTACAAGTGAACTCCCCAGGGGAGCCTTTACGCAGCCCCACATGCAACTGGACCCTCCGGGTTCGCTGATTCCGAGCATCCCTAAACATAGCCCTAGCCGGCATCGATGACGACTGAAAAATCAGGCCCCAGGAAATGCGTTACGAGCCCTTTTCGCCCATCCAAAAGTGCCCCCAAAAGGAAGGCTTTGGGTACAAGTGAACTCCCCAGGGGAGCCTTTACGCAGCCCCACATGCAACTGGACCCTCCGGGATCGATGTTTCCGAGCATCCCTAAACATAGCCCTAGCCGGCATCGAAGACGACTGAAAAATCAGACCCCAGGAAATGCGTTGCGAGCCCTTTTCGTCCATCCAAAAGTGCCCCCAAAGGAAGGCTTTGGGTACAAGTGAACTCCCCAGGGGAGCCTTTACGCAGCCCCACATGCAACTGGACCCTCCGGGTTCGATTTTTCCGAGCAAACCTAAATATATCACTAGCCGGCATGGGAGAAGACTGAAAACCCGGGCCCCAGAAAACGCGTTGCAAGCCCCTTTGGACCATCCAAAAGTATCACCAAAGGAAGGCTTTGGGTACAAGTGAACTCCCCAGGGGAGCCTTTACGCAGCCCCACATGCAACTGGACCCTCCGGGTTCGCTGTTTCCGAGCATCCCTAAACATAGCCCTCGCCGGCATAGAAGACGAATAAAAAATCAATCCCCAGGAAATGCGTTGCAAGCCCTTTTCGCCCATCCAAAAGTTCATCCAAAGGAAGGCTTTGGGTACAAGAGAATTCCACAGGGGAGCCTTTACGCAGCCCCACATGCAACTTGACCCTTCGGGTTCGATTTTTCCGAGCAACCCTAAATATATCCCTAGCCGGCATGGGAGAAGACTGAAAACCCGAGCCCCAGAAAAAGCGTTGCAAGCCCCTTTGGACCATCCAAAAGTGTCACCAAAGGAAGGCTTTGGGTACAAGTGAACTCCCCAGGGGAGCCTTTACGCAGCCCCACATGCAACTGGACCCTCCGGGTTCGCTGATTCCGAGCATCCCTAAACATAGCCCTAGCCGGCATCGATGACAACTGAAAAATCAGGCCCCAGGAAATGCGTTGCGAGCCCTTTTCGCCCATCCAAATGTGCCCCCAAAGGAAGGCTTTGGGTACAAGTGAACTCCCCAGGGGAGCCTTTACGCAGCCCCACATGCAACTGGACCCTCCGGGTTCGATGTTTCCGAGCATCCCTAAACATAGCCCTAGCCGGCATCGAAGTCGACTGAAAAATCAGACCCCAGGAAATGCGTTCCGAGCCCTTTTTGCCCATCCAAAAGTGCCCCCAAAGGAAGTCTTTGGGTACAAGTGAACTCCCCAGGGGAGCCTTTACACAGCCCCACATGCAACTGGACCCTCCGGGTTCGCTGTTTAAGAGCATCCCTAAACATAGCCCTAGCCGGCATCGATGACGACTAAAAAATCAGGCCCCAGGAAATGCGTTACGAGCCCTTTTCGCCCATCCAAAAGTGCCCCCAAAGGAAGGCTTTGGGTACAAGTGAACTCCCCAGGGGAGCCTTTACGCAGCCCCACATGCAACTGGACTCTTCGGGTTCGCTGTTTCCGAGTATCCCTAAACATATCCCTAGCCGGCATCGAAGACGACTGAAAAATCAGGCCCCAGGAAATGCGTTGCGAGCCCCTTTGGACCATCCAAAAGTGCCCCCAAAGGAAGGCTTTGGATACAAGTGAACTCCCCAGGGGAGCCTTTATGCAGCCCCACATGCAACTGGACCCTCCGGGTTTGCTGTTTCCGAGCATCCCTAAACATAGCCCTAGCCGGCATCGATGACGACTGAAAAATCAGGCCCCAGGAAATGCGTTGCGAGCCCTTTTCGTCCATCCAAAAGTGCCCCCAAAGGAAGGCTTTGGGTACAAGTGAACTCCCCAGGGGAGCCTTTACGCAGCCCCACATGCAACTGGACCCTCCGGGTTCGATTTTTCCGAGCAAACCTAAATATATCACTAGCCGTCATGGGAGAAGACTGAAAACCCGGGCCCCAGAAAACGCGTTGCAAGCCCCTTTGGACCATCCAAAAGTGTCACCAAAGGAAGGCTTTGGGTACAAGTGAACTCCCCAGGGGAGCCTTTACGCAGCCCCACATGCAACTGGACCCTCCGGGTTCGCTGTTTCCGAGCATCCCTAAACATAGCCCTCGCCGGCATAGAAGACGACTGAAAAATCAAGCCCCAGGAAATGCGTTGCAAGCCCTTTTCGCCCATCCAAAAGTGCCCCCAAAGGAAGGCTTTGGGTACAAGAGAATTCCACAGGGGAGCCTTTACGCAGCCCCACATGCAACTGGACCCTTTGGGTTCGATTTTTTCGAGCAACCCTAAATATATCCCTAGCCGGCATTGGAGAAGAATGAAAACCCGAGCCCCACAAAAAGCGTTGCAAGCCCCTTTGGACCATCCAAAAGTGTCACCAAAGGAAGGCTTTGGGTACAAGTGAACTCCCCAGGGGAGCCTTTACGCAGCCCCACATGCAACTGGACCCTCCGGGTTCGCTGTTTCCGAGCATTCCTAAACATAGCCCTAGCCGTCATCGATGACGACTGAAAAATCAGGCCCCAGGAAATGAGTTGCGAGCCCCTTTGGACCATCCAAAAGTGCCCCCAAAGGAAGGCTTTGGATACAAGTGAACTCCCCAGGGGAGCCTTTACGCAGCCCCACATGCAACTGGACCCTCCGGGTTCGATTTTTCCGAGCAATCCTAAATATATCCCTAGCCTGCTTGGGAGAAGACTGAAAACCCGGGCCCCAGAAAACGCGTTGCGAGCCCCTTAGGACCATCCAAAAGTGTCTCCAAAGGAAGGCTTTGGGTACAAGTGAACTCCCCAGGGGAGCCTTTACGCAGCCCCACATGCAACTGGACCCTCCGGGTTCGCTGTTTCCGAGCATTCCTAAACATTGCCCTATCCGTCATCGGAGACGACTGAAAAATCAGGCCCCAGGAAATGCGTTGCGAGCCCCTTCGGACCATCCAAAAGTGCCCCCAAAGGAAGGCTCTGGGTACAAGAGAACTCCCCAGGGGAGCCTTTACGCAGCCGCACATGCAACTGGACCCTCCGGGTTCGCTGTTCCTGAGCAAACCTAAACGTAGCCCTAGCCGTCATCGGAGACGAGTGAAAAATCAGGCCCCAGGAAATGCGTTCCGAGGCCTTTTCGCCCATCCAAAATGGCCCGCAAAGGAAGACTTTTGGTACAAGAGAACTCCCCAGGGGAGCCTTTACGCAGCCCCACATGCAACTGGACCCTCCGGGTTCGCTGTTTCCGAGCATCCCTAAACATATTCCTAGACGGCATCGGAGACGACTGAAAAATCAGGCCCCAGGAAATGCGTTGCGAGCCCTTTTTGCCCATCCAAAAGTGCCCCCAAAGGAAGGCTTTGGGTACAAGTGAACTCCCCAGGGGAGCCTTTACGCAGCCCCACATGCAACTGGACCCTCCGGGATCGATGTTTCTGAGCAAACCTAAATATACCCCTAGCCGTCATGGGAGAAGACTGAAAACCCGGGCCCCAGAAAACGCGTTGCAAGCCCCTTTGGACCATCCAAAAGTTTCACCAAAGGAAGGCTTTGGGTACATCTGAAGTTCCCAGGGGAGCCTTTACGCAGCCCCACATGCAACTGGACCCTCCGGGTTGTCTGTTCCTGAGCAAACCTAAACGTAGCCCTAGCCGTCATCGGAGACGAGTGAAAAATCAGGCCCCAGGAAATGCGTTCCGAGGCCTTTTCGCCCATCCAAATGTGCCCCCAAAGGAAGGCTCTGGGTACAAGAGAACTCCCCAGGGGAGCCTTTACGCAGCCGCACATGCAACTGGACCCTCCGGGTTCGCTGTTCCTGAGCAAACCTAAACATAGTCCTAGACGGCATCGGAGACGAGTGAAAAATCAGGCCCCAGGAAATGCGTTACGAGCCCTTTTTGCCCATCCAAAAGTGCCCCCAAAGGAAGGCTTTGGGTACAATTGAACTCCCCAGGGGAGCCTTTACGCAGCCCCACATGCAACTGGACCCTCCGGGTTCGCTGTTTCCGAGCATCCCTAAACATAGTCCTAGACGGCATCGGAGACGAGTGAAAAATCAGGCCCCAGGAAATGCGTTACGAGCCCTTTTTGCCCATCCAAAAGTGCCCCCAAAGGAAGGCTTTGGGTACAAGTGAACTCCCCAGGGGAGCCTTTACGCAGCCCCACATGCAACTGGACCCTCCGGGTTCGCTGATTCCGAGCATCCCTAAACATAGCCCTAGCCGGCATCGATGACGACTGAAAAATCAGGCCCCAGGAAATGCGTTACGAGCCTTTTTCGCCCATCCAGAAACGCCCACAAAAGGAAGGCTTTGGGTACAAGTGAACTCCCCAGGGGAGCCTTTACGCAGCCCCACATGCAACTGGACCCTCCGGGTTCGCTGTTTCCGAGCATCCCTAAACATAGCCCTAGCCGGCATCGAAGTCGACTGAAAAATCAGGCCCCAGGAAATGCGTTGCGAGCCCCTTTGGACCATCCAAAAGTGCCCCCAAAGGAAGGCTTTGGGTACAAGTGAACTCCCCAGGGGAGCCTTTACGCAGCCCCACATGCAACTGGACCCTCCGGGTTCGATGTTTCCGAGCAAACCTAAATATATCACTAGCCGGCATGGGAGAAGACTGAAAACCCGGGCCCCAGAAAACGCGTTGCAAGCCCCTTTGGACCATCCAAAAGTATCACCAAAGGAAGGCTTTGGGTACAAGTGAACTCCCCAGGGGAGCCTTTACGCAGCCCCACATGCAACTGGACCCTCCGGGTTCGCTGTTTCCGAGCATCCCTAAACATAGCCCTCGCCGGCATAGAAGACGAATAAAAAATCAATCCCCAGGAAATGCGTTGCAAGCCCTTTTCGCCCATCCAAAAGTTCATCCAAAGGAAGGCTTTGGGTACAAGAGAATTCCACAGGGGAGCCTTTACGCAGCCCCACATGCAACTGGACCCTTCGGGTTCGATTTTTCCGAGCAACCCTAAATATATCCCTAGCCGGCATGGGAGAAGACTGAAAACCCGAGCCCCAGAAAAAGCGTTGCAAGCCCCTTTGGACCATCCAAAAGTGTCACCAAAGGAAGGCTTTGGGTACAAGTGAACTCCCCAGGGGAGCCTTTACGCAGCCCCACATGCAACTGGACCCTCCGGGTTCGCTGTTTCCGAGCATTCCTAAACATAGCCCTAGCCGTCATCGATGACGACTGAAAAATCAGGCCCCAGGAAATGAGTTGCGAGCCCCTTTGGACCATCCAAAAGTGCCCCCAAAGGAAGGCTTTGGATACAAGTGAACTCCCCAGGGGAGCCTTTACGCAGCCCCACATGCAACTGGACCCTCCGGGTTCGCTGTTTCCGAGCATTCCTAAACATTGCCCTATCCGTCATCGGAGACGAGTGAAAAATCAGGCCCCAGGAAATGCGTTGCGAGCCCCTTCGGACCATCCAAAAGTGCCCCCAAAGGAAGGCTCTGGGTACAAGAGAACTCCCCAGGGGAGCCTTTACGCAGCCGCACATGCAACTGGACCCTCCGGGTTCGCTGTTCCTGAGCAAACCTAAACGTAGCCCTAGCCGTCATCGGAGACGAGTGAAAAATCAGGCCCCAGGAAATGCGTTCCGAGGCCTTTTCGCCCATCCAAAATGGCCCGCAAAGGAAGACTTTTGGTACAAGAGAACTCCCCAGGGGAGCCTTTACGCAGCCCCACATGCAACTGGACCCTCCGGGTTCGCTGTTTCCGAGCATCCCTAAACATATTCCTAGACGGCATCGGAGACGACTGAAAAATCAGGCCCCAGGAAATGCGTTGCGAGCCCTTTTTGCCCATCCAAAAGTGCCCCCAAAGGAAGGCTTTGGGTACAAGTGAACTCCCCAGGGGAGCCTTTACGCAGCCCCACATGCAACTGGACCCTCCGGGTTCGCTGTTTCCGAGCATCCCTAAACATAGCCCTAGCCGGCATCGAAGATGACTGAAAAATCAGGCCCCAGGAAATGCGTTACGAGCCCTTTTTGCCCATCCAAAAGTGCCCCCAAAGGAAGGCTTTGGGTACAAGTGAACTCCCCAGGGGAGCCTTTACGCAGCCCCACATGCAACTGGACCCTCCGGGATCGATGTTTCTGAGCAAACCTAAATATACCCCTAGCCGGCATGGGAGAAGACTGAAAACCCGGGCCCCAGAAAACGCGTTGCAAGCCCCTTTGGACCATCCAAAAGTTTCACCAAAGGAAGGCTTTGGGTACAAGTGAACTCCCCAGGGGAGCCTTTACGCAGCCCCACATGCAACTGGACCCTCCGGGTTCGCTGTTCCTGAGCAAACCTAAACGTAGCCCTATCCGTCATCGGAGACGACTGAAAAATCAGGCCCCAGGAAATGCGTTGCGAGCCCCTTCGGACCATCCAAAAGTGCCCCCAAAGGAAGGCTTTGGGTACAAGTGAACTCCCCAGGGGAGCCTTTACGCAGCCGCACATGCAACTGGACCCTCCGGGTTCGCTGTTCCTGAGCAAACCTAAACATAGTCCTAGACGGCATCGGAGACGAGTGAAAAATCAGGCCCCAGGAAATGCGTTACGAGCCCTTTTTGCCCATCCAAAAGTGCCCCCAAAGGAAGGCTTTGGGTACAAGTGAACTCCCCAGGGGAGCCTTTACGCAGCCCCACATGCAACTGGACCCTCCGGGTTCGCTGTTTCCGAGCATCCCTAAACATAGTCCTAGACGGCATCGGAGACGAGTGAAAAATCAGGCCCCAGGAAATGCGTTACGAGCCCTTTTTGCCCATCCAAAAGTGCCCCCAAAGGAAGGCTTTGGGTACAAGTGAACTCCCCAGGGGAGCCTTTACGCAGCCCCACATGCAACTGGACCCTCCGGGTTCGATGTTTCCGAGCAAACCTAAATATATCACTAGCCGGCATGGGAGAAGACTGAAAACCCGGGCCCCAGAAAACGCGTTGCAAGCCCCTTTGGACCATCCAAAAGTATCACCAAAGGAAGGCTTTGGGTACAAGTGAACTCCCCAGGGGAGCCTTTACGCAGCCCCACATGCAACTGGACCCTCCGGGTTCGCTGTTTCCGAGCATCCCTAAACATAGCCCTCGCCGGCATAGAAGACGAATAAAAAATCAATCCCCAGGAAATGCGTTGCAAGCCCTTTTCGCCCATCCAAAAGTTCATCCAAAGGAAGGCTTTGGGTACAAGAGAATTCCACAGGGGAGCCTTTACGCAGCCCCACATGCAACTGGACCCTTCGGGTTCGATTTTTCCGAGCAACCCTAAATATATCCCTAGCCGGCATGGGAGAAGACTGAAAACCCGAGCCCCAGAAAAAGCGTTGCAAGCCCCTTTGGACCATCCAAAAGTGTCACCAAAGGAAGGCTTTGGGTACAAGTGAACTCCCCAGGGGAGCCTTTACGCAGCCCCACATGCAACTGGACCCTCCGGGTTCCCTGTTCCTGAGCAAACCTAAACGTAGCCCTATCCGTCATCGGAGACGACTGAAAAATCAGGCCCCAGGAAATGCGTTGCGAGCCCCTTCGGACCATCCAAAAGTGCCCCCAAAGGAAGGCTTTGGGTACATCTGAAGTTCCCAGGGGAGCCTTTACGCAGCCCCACATGCAACTGGACCCTCCGGGTTGTCTGTTCCTGAGCAAACCTAAACGTAGCCCTAGCCGTCATCGGAGACGAGTGAAAAATCAGGCCCCAGGAAATGCGTTCCGAGGCCTTTTCGCCCATCCAAATGTGCCCCCAAAGGAAGGCTCTGGGTACAAGAGAACTCCCCAGGGGAGCCTTTACGCAGCCGCACATGCAACTGGACCCTCCGGGTTCGCTGTTCCTGAGCAAACCTAAACGTAGCCCTAGCCGTCATCGGAGACGACTGAAAAATCAGGCCCCAGGAAATGCGTTCCGAGGCCTTTTCGCCCATACAAATGACCCGCAAAGGAAGACTTTTGGTACAAGAGAACTCCCCAGGGGAGCCTTTACGCAGCCCCACATGCAACTGGACCCTCCGGGTTCGCTGTTTCCGAGCATCCCTAAACATAGTCCTAGACGGCATCGGAGACGAGTGAAAAATCAGGCCCCAGGAAATGCGTTACGAGCCCTTTTTGCCCATCCAAAAGTGCCCCCAAAGGAAGGCTTTGGGTACAAGTGAACTCCCCAGGGGAGCCTTTACGCAGCCCCACATGCAACTGGACCCTCCGGGTTCGCTGTTTCCGAGCATCCCTAAACATAGTCCTAGACGGCATCGGAGACGACTGAAAAATCAGGCCCCAGGAAATGCGTTACGAGCCCTTTTTGCCCATCCAAAAGTGCCCCCAAAGGAAGGCTTTGGGTACAAGTGAACTCCCCAGGGGAGCCTTTACGCAGCCCCACATGCAACTGGACCCTCCGGGTTCGCTGATTCCGAGCATCCCTAAACATAACCCTAGCCGGCATCGATGACGACTGAAAAATCAGGCCCCAGGAAATGCGTTACGAGCCTTTTTCGCCCATCCAGAAACGCCCACAAAAGGAAGGCTTTGGGTACAAGTGAACTCCCCAGGGGAGCCTTTACGCAGCCCCACATGCAACTGGACCCTCCGGGATCGATGTTTCCGAGCATCCCTAAACATAGCCCTAGCCGGCATCGAAGTCGACTGAAAAATCAGACCCCAGGAAATGCGTTGCGAGCCCTTTTCGTCCACACAAAAGTGCCCCCAAAGGAAGGCTTTGGGTACAAGTGAACTCCCCAGGGGAGCCTTTACGCAGCCCCACATGCAACTGGACCCTCCGGGTTCGATGTTTCCGAGCAAACCTAAATATATCACTAGCCGGCATGGGAGAAGACTGAAAACCCGGGCCCCAGAAAACGCGTTGCAAGCCCCTTTGGACCATCCAAAAGTGCCCCCAAAGGAAGGCTTTGGGTACAAGTGAACTCCCCAGGGGAGCCTTTACGCAGCCCCACATGCAACTGGACCCTCCGGGTTCGCTGTTTCCGAGCATCCCTAAACATAGCCCTCGCCGGCATAGAAGACGAATAAAAAATCAATCCCCAGGAAATGCGTTGCAAGCCCTTTTCGCCCATCCAAAAGTTCATCCAAAGGAAGGCTTTGGGTACAAGAGAATTCCACAGGGGAGCCTTTACGCAGCCCCACATGCAACTGGACCCTTCGGGTTCGATTTTTCCGAGCAACCCTAAATATATCGCTAGCCGGCATGGGAGAAGACTGAAAACCCGAGCCCCAGAAAAAGCGTTGCAAGACCCTTTGGACCATCCAAAAGTGTCACCAAAGGAAGGCTTTGGGTACAAGTGAACTCCCCAGGGGAGCCTTTACGCAGCCCCACATGCAACTGGACCCTCCGGGTTCGCTGTTTCCGAGCATTCCTAAACATATCCCTAGCCGGCATCGAAGTTAAGTGAAAAATCAGGACCCAGGAAATGCGTTGCGAGCCCCTTTGGACCATCCAAAAGTGCCCCCAAAGGAAGGCTTTGGTTACAAGTGATCTCCCCAGGGGAGCCTTTACGCAGCCCCACATGCAACTGGACCCTCCGGGTTCGCTGATTCCGAGCATCCCTAAACATAGCCCTAGCCGGCATCGATGACAACTGAAAAATCAGACCCCAGGAAATGCGTTGCGAGCCCTTTTCGCCCATCCAAAAGTGCCCCCAAAGGAAGGCTTTGGGTACAAGTGAACTCCCCAGGGGAGCCTTTACGCAGCCCCACATGCAACTGGACCCTCCGGGTTCGATGTTTCCGAGCATCCCTAAACATAGCCCTAGCCGGCATCGAAGTCGACTGAAAAATCAGACCCCAGGAAATGCGTTCCGAGCCCTTTTTGCCCATCCAAAAGTGCCCCCAAAG
Organism: Anas acuta; assembly: GCF_963932015.1. Lineage (NCBI taxonomy): Eukaryota > Metazoa > Chordata > Aves > Anseriformes > Anatidae > Anas > Anas acuta. Next base: position 489,983 of record NW_027076193.1, on the reverse strand, counting down.
GAAGTCTTTGGGTACAAGTGAACTCCCCAGGGGAGCCTTTACACAGCCCCACATGCAACTGGACCCTCCGGGTTCGCTGTTTCCGAGCATCCCTAAACATAGCCCTAGCCGGCATCGATGACGACTAAAAAATCAGGCCCCAGGAAATGCGTTACGAGCCCTTTTCGCCCATCCAAAAGTGCCCCCAAAGGAAGGCTTTGGGTACAAGTGAACTCACCAGGGGAGCCTTTACGCAGCCCCACATGCAACTGGACTCTTCGGGTTCGCTGTTTCCGAGTATCCCTAAACATATCCCTAGCCGGCATCGAAGACGACTGAAAAATCAGGCCCCAGGAAATGTGTTGCGAGCCCCTTTGGACCATCCAAAAGTGCCCCCAAAGGAAGGCTTTGGATACAAGTGAACTCCCCAGGGGAGCCTTTACGCAGCCCCACATGCAACTGGACCCTCCGGGTTTGCTGTTTCCGAGCATCCCTAAACATAGCCCTAGCCGGCATCGATGACGACTGAAAAATCAGGCCCCAGGAAATGCGTTACGAGCCCTTTTCGTCCATCCAAAAGTGCCCCCAAAGGAAGGCTTTGGGTACAAGTGAACTCCCCAGGGGAGCCTTTACGCAGCCCCACATGCAACTGGACCCTCCGGGTTCGATTTTTCCGAGCAAACCTAAATATATCACTAGCCGGCATGGGAGAAGACTGAAAACCCGGGCCCCAGAAAACGCGTTGCAAGCCCCTTTGGACCATCCAAAAGTGTCACCAAAGGAAGGCTTTGGGTACAAGTGAACTCCCCAGGGGAGCCTTTACGCAGCCCCACATGCAACTGGACCCTCCGGGTTCGCTGTTTCCGAGCATCCCTAAACATAGCCCTCGCCGGCATAGAAGACGACTGAAAAATCAAGCCCCAGGAAATGCGTTGCAAGCCCTTTTCGCCCATCCAAAAGTGCCCCCAAAGGAAGGCTTTGGGTACAAGAGAATTCCACAGGGGAGCCTTTACGCAGCCCCACATGCAACTGGACCCTTCGGGTTCGATTTTTTCGAGCAACCCTAAATATATCCCTAGCCAGCATGGGAGAAGACTGAAAACCCGAGCCCCAGAAAAAGCGTTGCAAGCCCCTTTGGACCATCCAAAAGTGTCACCAAAGGAAGGCTTTGGGTACAAGTGAACTCCCCAGGGGAGCCTTTACGCAGCCCCACATGCAACTGGACCCTCCGGGTTCGCTGTTTCCGAGCATTCCTAAACATAGCCCTAGCCGTCATCGATGACGACTGAAAAATCAGGCCCCAGGAAATGAGTTGCGAGCCCCTTTGGACCATCCAAAAGTGCCCCCAAAGGAAGGCTTTGGATACAAGTGAACTCCCCAGGGGAGCCTTTACGCAGCCCCACATGCAACTGGACCCTCCGGGTTCGATTTTTCGAGCAATCCTAAATATATCACTAGCCGGCTTGGGAGAAGACTGAAAACCCGGGCCCCAGAAAACGCGTTGCGAGCCCCTTAGGACCATCCAAAAGTGTCTCCAACGGAAGGCTTTGGGTACAAGTGAACTCCCCAGGGGAGCCTTTACGCAGCCCCACATGCAACTGGACCCTCCGGGTTCGCTGTTTCCGAGCATCCCTAAACATAGCCCTAGCCGACATCGATGACGACTGAAAAATCAGGCCCCAGGAAATGCGTTGCGAGCCCCTTTGGACCATCCAAAAGTGCCCCCAAAGGAAGGCTTTGGATACAATTGAACTCCCCAGGAGAGCCTTTACGCAGCCCCACATGCAACTGGACCCTCCGGTTTCGATTTTTCCGAGCAACCCTAAATATATCACTAGCTGGCATGGGAGAAGACTGAAAACCCGGGCCCCAGAAAACGCGTTGCAAGCCCCTTAGGACCATCCAAAAGTGTCACCAAAGGAAGGCTTTGGGTACAAGTGAACTCCCCAGGGGAGCCTTTACGCAGCCCCACATGCAACTGGACCCTCCGGGTTCGCTGTTCCTGAGCAAACCTAAACGTAGCCCTATCCGTCATCGGAGACGACTGAAAAATCAGGCCCCAGGAAATGCGTTGCGAGCCCCTTCGGACCATCCAAAAGTGCCCCCAAAGGAAGGCTTTGGGTACATCTGAAGTTCCCAGGGGAGCCTTTACGCAGCCCCACATGCAACTGGACCCTCCGGGTTCGCTGTTCCTGAGCAAACCTAAACGTAGCCCTAGCCGTCATCGGAGACGACTGAAAAATCAGGCCCCAGGAAATGCGTTCCGAGGCCTTTTCGCCCATCCAAATGTGCCCCCAAAGGAAGGTTCTGGGTACAAGAGAACTCCCCAGGGGAGCCTTTACGCAGCCGCACATGCAACTGGACCCTCCGGGTTCGCTGTTCATGAGCAAACCTAAACGTATCCCTAGCCGTCATCGGAGACGACTGAAAAATCAGGCCCCAGGAAATGCGTTGCGAGCCCTTTTCACCCATCCAAAATGGCCCGCAAAGGAAGACTTTTGGTACAAGAGAACTCCCCAGGGGAGCCTTTACGCAGCCCCACATGCAACTGGACCCTCCGGGTTCGCTGATTCCGAGCATCCCTAAACATAGTCCTAGACGGCATCGGAGACGAGTGAAAAATCAGGCCCCAGGAAATGCGTTGCGAGCCCTTTTTGCCCATCCAAAAGTGTCACCAACGGAAGGCTTTGGGTACAAGTGAACTCCCCAGGGGAGCCTTTACGCAGCCCCACATGCAACTGGACCCTCCGGGTTCGCTGATTCCGAGCATCCCTAAACATAGCCCTAGCCGGCATCGATGACGACTGAAAAATCAGGCCCCAGGAAATGCGTTACGAGCCCTTTTCGCCCATCCAAAAGTGCCCCCAAAGGAAGGCTTTGGGTACAAGTGAACTCCCCAGGGGAGCCTTTACGCAGCCCCACATGCAACTGGACCCTCCGGGATCGATGTTTCCGAGCATCCCTAAACATAGCCCTAGCCGGCATCGAAGTCGACTGAAAAATCAGACCCCAGGAAATGCGTTGCGAGCCCTTTTCGTCCACACAAAAGTGCCCCCAAAGGAAGGCTTTGGGTACAAGTGAACTCCCCAGGGGAGCCTTTACGCAGCCCCACATGCAACTGGACCCTCCGGGTTCGCTGTTTCCGAGCATCCCTAAACATAGCCCTAGCCGGCATCGAAGACAAGTGAAAAATCAGGACCCAGGAAATGCGTTGCGAGCCCCTTTGGACCATCCAAAAGTGCCCCCAAAGGAAGGCTTTGGTTACAAGTGATCTCACCAGGGGAGCCTTTACGCAGCCCCACATGCAACTGGACCCTCCGGGTTCGCTGTTTCCGAGCATCCCTAAACATATCCCTAGCCGGCATCGATGACAACTAAAAAATCAGACCCCAGGAAATGCGTTGCGAGCCCTTTTCGCACATCCAAAAGTGCCCCCAAAGGAAGGCTTTGGGTACAAGTGAACTCCCCAGGGGAGCCTTTACGCAGCCCCACATGCAACTGGACCCTCCGGGTTCGCTGTTTCCGAGCATCCCTAATCGTAGCCCTAGCCGGCATCGCAGACGAGTGAAAAATCAGGACCCAGGAAATGCGTTGCGAGCCCTTTTTGCCCATCCAAAAGTGCCCCCAAAGGAAGGCTTTGGGTACAAGTGAACTCCCCAGGGGAGCCTTTACGCAGCCCCACATGCAACTGGACCCTTCGGGTTCGCTGTTTCCGAGCATCCCTAAACATAGCCCTAGCCGGCATCAATGACGACTGAAAAATCAGGCCCCAGGAAATGCGTTCCGAGCCCTTTTCGCCCATCCAAAAGTGCCCCCAAAGGAAGGCTTTGGGTACAAGAGAACTCCCCAGGGGAGCCTTTACGCAGCCGCACATGCAACTGGACCCTCCGGGTTCGCTGTTCATGAGAAAACCTAAACGTAGCCCTAGCCGTCATCGATGACGACTGAAAAATCAGGCCCCAGGAAATGCGTTACGAGCCCTTTTCGCCCATCCAAAAGTGCCCCCAAAGGAAGGCTTTGGGTACAAGTGAACTCCCCAGGGGAGCCTTTACGCAGCCCCACATGCAACTGGACCCTCCGGGATCGATGTTTCCGAGCATCCCTAAACATAGCCCTAGCCGGCATCGAAGTCGACTGAAAAATCAGACCCCAGGAAATGCGTTCCGAGCCCTTTTCGTCCATCCAAAAGTGCCCCCAAAGGAAGGCTTTGGGTACAAGTGAACTCCCCAGGGGAGCCTTTACGCAGCCCCACATGCAACTGGACCCTCCGGGTTCGATTTTTCCGAGCAAACCTAAATATATCACTAGCCGGCATGGGAGAAGACTGAAAACCCGGGCCCCAGAAAACGCGTTGCAAGCCCCTTTGGACCATCCAAAAGTATCAGCAAAGGAAGGCTTTGGGTACAAGTGAACTCCCCAGGGGAGCCTTTACGCAGCCCCACATGCAACTGGACCCTCCGGGTTCGCTGTTTCCGAGCATCCCTAAACATAGCCCTCGCCGGCATAGAAGACGACTGAAAAATCAAGCCCCAGGAAATGCGTTGCAAGCCCTTTTCGCCCATCCAAAAGTTCCCCCAAAGGAAGGCTTTGGGTACAAGAGAATTCCACAGGGGAGCCTTTACGCAGCCCCACATGCAACTGGACCCTTCGGGTTCGATTTTTCCGAGCAACCCTAAATATATCCCTAGCCGGCATGGGAGAAGACTGAAAACCCGAGCCCCACAAAAAGCGTTGCAAGCCCCTTTGGACCATCCAAAAGTGTCACCAAAGGAAGGCTTTGGGTACAAGTGAACTCCCCAGGGGAGCCTTTACGCAGCCCCACATGCAACTGGACCCTCCGGGTTCGCTGTTTCCGAGCATCCATAAACATAGCCCTAGCCGGCATCGAAGACAAGTGAAAAATCAGGACCCAGGAAATGCGTTGCGAGCCCCTTTGGACCATCCAAAAGTGCCCCCAAAGGAAGGCTTTGGTTACAAGTGATCTCACCAGGGGAGCCTTTACGCAGCCCCACATGCAACTGGACCCTCCGGGTTCGCTGTTTCCGAGCATCCCTAAACATAGCCCTAGCCGGCATCGATGACAACTAAAAAATCAGACCCCAGGAAATGCGTTGCGAGCCCTTTTCGCCCATCCAAAAGTGCCCCCAAAGGAAGGCTTTGGGTACAAATGAACTCCCCAGGGGAGCCTTTACGCAGCCGCACATGCAACTGGACCCTCCGGGTTCGCTGTTCATGAGCAAACCTAAACGTAGCCCTAGCCGTCATCGGAGACGACTGAAAAATCAGGCCCCAGGAAATGCGTTCCGAGGCCTTTTCGCCCATCCAAAATGGCCCGCAAAGGAAGACTTTTGGTACAAGAGAACTCCCCAGGGGAGCCTTTACGCAGCCCCACATGCAACTGGACCCTCCGGGTTCGCTGTTTCCGAGCATCCCTAAACATAGCCCTAGCCGGCATCGATGACAACTGAAAAATCAGGCCCCAGGAAATGCGTTGCGAGCCCTTTTTGCCCATCCAAAAGTGCCCCCAAAGGAAGGCTTTGGGTAAAAGTGAACTCCCCAGGGGAGCCTTTACGCAGCCCCACATGCAACTGGACCCTCCGGGTTTTCTGATTCCGAGCATCCCTAAACATATCGCTAGCCGGCATCAATGACGAGTGAAAAATCAGGCCCCAGGAAATGCGTTACGAGCCCTTTTCGCCCATCCAAAAGTGCCCCCAAAGGAAGGCTTTGGGTACAAGTGAACTCCCCAGGGGAGCCTTTACGCAGCCCCACATGCAACTGGACCCTCCGGGATCGATGTTTACGAGAATCCCTAAACATAGCCCTAGCCGGCATCGAAGTCGACTGAAAAATCAGACCCCAGGAAATGAGTTGCGAGCCCTTTTCGTCCATCCAAAAGTGCCCCCAAAGGAAGGCTTTGGGTACAAGTGAACTCCCCAGGGGAGCCTTTACGCAGCCCCACATGCAACTGGACCCTCCGGGTTCGATTTTTCCGAGCAAACCTAAATATATCACTAGCCGGCATGGGAGAAGACTGAAAACCCGGGCCCCAGAAAACGCGTTGCAAGCCCCTTTGAACCATCCAAAAGGGTCACCAAAGGAAGGCTTTGGGTACAAGTGAACTCCCCAGGGGAGCCTTTACGCAGCCCCACATGCAACTGGACCCTCCGGGTTCGCTGTTTCCGAGCATCCCTAAACATAGCCCTCGCCGGCATAGAAGACGACTGAAAAATCAAGCCCCAGGAAATGCGTTGCAAGCCCTTTTCGCCCATTCAAAAGTGCCCCCAAAGGAAGGCTTTGGGTACAAGAGAATTCCACAGGGGAGCCTTTACGCAGCCCCACATGCAACTGGACCCTTCAGGTTCGATTTTTCCGAGCAACCCTATATATATCCCTAGCCGGCATGGGAGAAGACTGAAAACCCGGGCCCCACAAAAAGCGTTGCAAGCCCCTTTGGACCATCCAAAAGTGTCACCAAAGGAAGGCTTTGGGTACAAGTGAACTCCCCAGGGGAGCCTTTACGCAGCCCCACATGCAACTGGACCCTCCGGGTTCGCTGTTTCCGAGCATCCCTAAACATAGCCCTAGCCGGCATCGAAGACAAGTGAAAAATCAGGACCCAGGAAATGCGTTGCGAGCCCCTTTGGACCATCCAAAAGTGCCCCCAAAGGAAGGCTTTGGTTACAAGTGATCTCCCCAGGGGAGCCTTTACGCAGCCCCACATGCAACTGGACCCTCCGGGTTCGCTGTTTCCGAGCATCCCTAAACATAGCCCTAGCCGGCATCGATGACGACTGAAAAATCAGACCCCAGGAAATGCGTTGCGAGCCCTTTTCGCCCATCCAAAAGTGCCCCCAAAGGAAGGCTTTGGGTACAAATGAACTCCCCAGGGGAGCCATTACGCAGCCCCACATGCAACTGGACCCTCCGGGTTCGATTTTTCCGAGCAAACCTAAATATATCACTAGCCGGCATGGGAGAAGACTGAAAACCCGGGCCCCAGAAAACGCGTTGCAAGCCCCTTTGGACCATCCAAAAGTATCACCAAAGGAAGGCTTTGGGTACAAGTGAACTCCCCAGGGGAGCCTTTACGCAGCCCCACATGCAACTGGACCCTCCGGGTTCGCTGTTTCCGAGCATCCCTAAACATAGCCCTCGCCGGTATAGAAGACGACTGAAAAATCAAGCCCCAGGAAATGCGTTGCGAGCCTCTTTGGACCATCCAAAAGTGCCCCCAAAGGAAGGCTTTGGGTACAAGTGAACTCCCCAGGGGAGCCTTTACGCAGCCCCACATGCAACTGGACCCTCCGGGATCGATGTTTCCGAGCATCCCTAAACATAGCCCTAGCCGGCATCGAAGACGAGTGAAAAATCAGACCCCAGGAAATGCGTTGCGAGCCCTTTTCGTCCATCCAAAACTGCCCCCAAAGGAAGGCTTTGGGTACAAGTGAACTCCCCAGGGGAGCCTTTACGCAGCCCCACATGCAACTGGACCCTCCGGGTTCGCTGTTTCCGAGCATCCCTAATCGTAGCCCTAGCCGGCATCGCAGACGAGTGAAAAATCAGGCCCCAGGAAATGCGTTGCGAGCCCTTTTCGCCCATCCAAAAGTGCCCCCAAAGGAAGGCTTTGGGTACAAGTGAACTCCCCAGGGGAGCCTTTACGCAGCCCCACATGCAACTGGACCCTTCGGGTTTGCTGTTTCCGAGCATCCCTAAACATAGTCCTAGCCGGCATCAATGACGAGTGAAAAATCAGGCCCCAGGAAATGCGTTACGAGCCCTTTTCGCCCTTCCAAAAGTGCCCCCAAAGGAAGGCTTTGGGTACAAGTGAACTCCCCAGGGGAGCCTTTACGCAGCCCCACATGCAACTGGACTCTTCGGGTTCGCTGTTTCCGAGTATCCCTAAACATAGCACTAGCCGGCATCGAAGACGAATGAAAAATCAGGCCCCAGGAAATGCGTTGCGAGCCCTTTTCGTCCATCCAAAAGTGCTCCCAAAGGAAGGCTTTGGGTACAAGTGAACTCCCCAGGGGAGCCTTTACGCAGCCCCACATGCAACTGGACCCTCCGGGTTCGATTTTTCCGAGCAAACCTAAATATATCACTAGCCGTCGTGGGAGAAGACTGAAAACCCGGGCCCCAGAAAACGCGTTGCAAGCCCCTTTGGACCATCCAAAAGTGCCCCCAAAGGAAGGCTTTGGATACAAGTGAACTCCCCAGGGGAGCCTTTACGCAGCCCCACATGCAACTGGACCCTCCGGGTTCGATTTTTCCGAGCAAACCTAAATATATCACTAGCCGGCATGGGAGAAGACTGAAAACCCGGGCCCCAGAAAACGCGTTGCAAGCCCCTTTGGACCATACAAAAGTATCACCAAAGGAAGGCTTTGGGTACAAGTGAACTCCCCAGGGGAGCCTTTACGCAGCCCCACATGCAACTGGACCCTCCGGGTTCGCTGTTTCCGAGCATCCCTAAACATAGCCCTCGCCGGCATAAAAGACGACTGAAAAATCAAGCCCCAGGAAATGCGTTGCAAGCCCTTTTCGCCCATCCAAAAGTGCCCCCAAAGGAAGGCTTTGGGTACAAGTGAACTCCCCAGGGGAGCCTTTACGCAGCCCCACATGCAACTGGACCCTCCGGGTTCGCTGTTTCCGAGCATCCCTAAACATAGCCCTAGCCGGCATCGAAGACAAGTGAAAAATCAGGACCCAGGAAATGCGTTGCGAGCCCCTTTGGACCATCCAAAAGTGTCCCCAAAGGAAGGCTTTGGGTACAAGTGAACTCCCCAGGGGAGCCTTTACGCAGCCCCACATGCAACTGGACCCTCCGGGTTCGCTGTTTCCGAGCATCCCTAAACAAAGTCCTAGACGGCATCGATGACAACTGAAAAATCAGGCCCCAGGAAATGCGTTTCGAGCCCTTTTCGCCCATCCAAATGTGCCCCCAAAGGAAGGCTTTGGGTACAAGTGAACTCCCCAGGGGAGCCTTTACGCAGCCCCACATGCAACTGGACCCTCCGGGTTCGATGTTTCCGAGCATCCCTAAACATAGCCCTAGCCGGCATCGAAGTCGACTGAAAAATCAGACCCCAGGAAATGTGTTGCGAGCCCTTTTCGCCCATCCAAAAGTGCCCCCAAAGGAAGGCTTTGGGTACAAGAGAACTCCCCAGGGGAGCCTTTACGCAGCCGCACATGCAACTGGACCCTCCGGGTTCGCTGTTCATGAGCAAACCTAAACGTAGCCCTAGCCGTCATCGATGACGACTGAAAAATCAGGCCCCAGGAAATGCGTTACGAGCCCTTTTCGCCCATCCAAAAGTGCCCCCAAAGGAAGGCTTTGGGTACAAGTGAACTCCCCAGGGGAGCCTTTACGCAGCCCCACATGCAACTGGACCCTCCGGGATCGATGTTTCCGAGCATCCCTAAACATAGCCCTAGCCGGCATCGAAGTCGACTGAAAAATCAGACCCCAGGAAATGCGTTCCGAGCCCTTTTCGTCCATCCAAAAGTGCCCCCAAAGGAAGGCTTTGGGTACAAGTGAACTCCCCAGGGGAGCCTTTACGCAGCCCCACATGCAACTGGACCCTCCGGGTTCGATTTTTCCGAGCAAACCTAAATATATCACTAGCCGGCATGGGAGAAGACTGAAAACCCGGGCCCCAGAAAACGCGTTGCAAGCCCCTTTGGACCATCCAAAAGTATCACCAAAGGAAGGCTTTGGGTACAAGTGAACTCCCCAGGGGAGCCTTTACGCAGCCCCACATGCAACTGGACCCTCCGGGTTCGCTGTTTCCGAGCATCCCTAAACATAGCCCTCGCCGGCATAGAAGACGACTGAAAAATCAAGCCCCAGGAAATGCGTTGCAAGCCCTTTTCGCCCATCCAAAAGTTCCCCCAAAGGAAGGCTTTGGGTACAAGAGAATTCCACAGGGGAGCCTTTACGCAGCCCCACATGCAACTGGACCCTCCGGGTTCGCTGTTTCCGAGCATCCATAAACATAGCCCTAGCCGGCATCGAAGACAAGTGAAAAATCAGGACCCAGGAAATGCGTTGCGAGCCCCTTTGGACCATCCAAAAGTGCCCCCAAAGGAAGGCTTTGGTTACAAGTGATCTCACCAGGGGAGCCTTTACGCAGCCCCACATGCAACTGGACCCTCCGGGTTCGATGTTTCCGAGCATCCCTAAACATAGCCCTAGCCGGCATCGATGACAACTAAAAAATCAGACCCCAGGAAATGCGTTGCGAGACCTTTTCGTCCATCCAAAAGTGCCCCCAAAGGAAGGCTTTGGGTACAAGTGAACTCCCCAGGGGAGCCTTTACGCAGCCGCACATGCAACTGGACCCTCCGGGTTCGCTGTTCATGAGCAAACCTAAACGTAGCCCTAGCCGTCATCGGAGACGACTGAAAAATCAGGCCCCAGGAAATGTGTTCCGAGGCCTTTTCGCCCATCCAAAATGGCCCGCAAAGGAAGACTTTTGGTACAAGAGAACTCCCCAGGGGAGCCTTTACGCAGCCCCACATGCAACTGGACCCTCCGGGTTCGCTGTTTCCGAGCATCCCTAAACATAGCCCTAGCCGGCATCGATGACAACTGAAAAATCAGGCCCCAGTAAATGCGTTGCGAGCCCTTTTTGCCCATCCAAAAGTGCCCCCAAAGGAAGGCTTTGGGTACAAGTGAACTCCCCAGGTGAGCCTTTACGCAGCCCCACATGCAACTGGACCCTCCGGGTTTTCTGATTCCGAGCATCCCTAAACATATCGCTAGCCGGCATCAATGACGAGTGAAAAATCAGGCCCCAGGAAATGCGTTACGAGCCCTTTTCGTCCATCCAAAAGTGCCCCCAAAGGAAGGCTTTGGGTACAAGTGAACTCCCCAGGGGAGCCTTTACGCAGCCCCACATGCAACTGGACCCTCCGGGATCGATGTTTACGAGAATCCCTAAACATAGCCCTAGCCGGCATAGAAGACGACTGAAAAATCAAGCCCCAGGAAATGCGTTGCAAGCCCTTTTCGCCCATTCAAAAGTGCCCCCAAAGGAAGGCTTTGGGTACAAGAGAATTCCACAGGGGAGCCTTTACGCAGCCCCACATGCAACTGGACCCTTCAGGTTCGATTTTTCCGAGCAACCCTAAATATATCCCTAGCCGGCATGGGAGAAGACTGAAAACCCGGGCCCCACAAAAAGCGTTGCAAGCCCCTTTGGACCATCCAAAAGTGTCACCAAAGGAAGGCTTTGGGTACAAGTGAACTCCCCAGGGGAGCCTTTACGCAGCCCCACATGCAACTGGACCCTCCGGGTTCGATTTTTCCGAGCAAACCTAAATATATCACTAGCCGGCATGGGAGAAGACTGAAAACCCGGGCCCCAGAAAACGCGTTGCAAGCCCCTTTGAACCATCCAAAAGGGTCACCAAAGGAAGGCTTTGGGTACAAGTGAACTCCCCAGGGGAGCCTTTACGCAGCCCCACATGCAACTGGACCCTCCGGGTTCGCTGTTTCCGAGCATCCCTAAACATAGCCCTCGCCGGCATAGAAGACGACTGAAAAATCAAGCCCCAGGAAATGCGTTGCAAGCCCTTTTCGCCCATTCAAAAGTGCCCCCAAAGGAAGGCTTTGGGTACAAGAGAATTCCACAGGGGAGCCTTTACGCAGCCCCACATGCAACTGGACCCTTCAGGTTCGATTTTTCCGAGCAACCCTAAATATATCCCTAGCCGGCATGGGAGAAGACTGAAAACCCAGGCCCCACAAAAAGCGTTGCAAGCCCCTTTGGACCATCCAAAAGTGTCACCAAAGGAAGGCTTTGGGTACAAGTGAACTCCCCAGGGGAGCCTTTACGCAGCCCCACATGCAACTGGACCCTCCGGGTTCGCTGTTTCCGAGCATCCCTAAACATAGCCCTAGCCGGCATCGAAGACAAGTGAAAAATCAGGACCCAGGAAATGCGTTGCGAGCCCCTTTGGACCATCCAAAAGTGCCCCCAAAGGAAGGCTTTGGTTACAAGTGATCTCCCCAGGGGAGCCTTTACGCAGCCCCACATGCAACTGGACCCTCCGGGTTCGCTGTTTCCGAGCATCCCTAAACATAGCCCTAGCCGGCATCGATGACGACTGAAAAATCAGACCCCAGGAAATGCGTTGCGAGCCCTTTTCGCCCATCCAAAAGTGCCCCCAAAGGAAGGCTTTGGGTACAAATGAACTCCCCAGGGGAGCCTTTACGCAGCCCCACATGCAACTGGACCCTCCGGGTTCGATTTTTCCGAGCAAACCTAAATATATCACTAGCCGGCATGGGAGAAGACTGAAAACCCGGGCCCCAGAAAACGCGTTGCAAGCCCCTTTGGACCATCCAAAAGTATCACCAAAGGAAGGCTTTGGGTACAAGTGAACTCCCCAGGGGAGCCTTTACGCAGCCCCACATGCAACTGGACCCTCCGGGTTCGCTGTTTCCGAGCATCCCTAAACATAGCCCTCGCCGGTATAGAAGACGACTGAAAAATCAAGCCCCAGGAAATGCGTTGCGAGCCTCTTTGGACCATCCAAAAGTGCCCCCAAAGGAAGGCTTTGGGTACAAGTGAACTCCCCAGGGGAGCCTTTACGCAGCCCCACATGCAACTGGACCCTCCGGGATCGATGTTTCCGAGCATCCCTAAACATAGCCCTAGCCGGCATCGAAGACGAGTGAAAAATCAGACCCCAGGAAATGCGTTGCGAGCCCTTTTCGTCCATCCAAAACTGCCCCCAAAGGAAGGCTTTGGGTACAAGTGAACTCCCCAGGGGAGCCTTTACGCAGCCCCACATGCAACTGGACCCTCCGGGTTCGCTGTTTCCGAGCATCCCTAATCGTAGCCCTAGCCGGCATCGCAGACGAGTGAAAAATCAGGCCCCAGGAAATGCGTTCCGAGCCCTTTTCGCCCATCCAAAAGTGCCCCCAAAGGAAGGCTTTGGGTACAAGTGAACTCCCCAGGGGAGCCTTTACGCAGCCCCACATGCAACTGGACCCTTCGGGTTTGCTGTTTCCGAGCATCCCTAAACATAGTCCTAGCCGGCATCAATGACGAGTGAAAAATCAGGCCCCAGGAAATGCGTTACGAGCCCTTTTCGCCCATCCAAAAGTGCCCCCAAAGGAAGGCTTTGGGTACAAGTGAACTCCCCAGGGGAGCCTTTACGCAGCCCCACATGCAACTGGACTCTTCGGGTTCGCTGTTTCCGAGTATCCCTAAACATAGCACTAGCCGGCATCGAAGACGAATGAAAAATCAGGCCCCAGGAAATGCGTTGCGAGCCCTTTTCGTCCATCCAAAAGTGCTCCCAAAGGAAGGCTTTGGGTACAAGTGAACTCCCCAGGGGAGCCTTTACGCAGCCCCACATGCAACTGGACCCTCCGGGTTCGATTTTTCCGAGCAAACCTAAATATATCACTAGCCGTCATGGGAGAAGACTGAAAACCCGGGCCCCAGAAAACGCGTTGCAAGCCCCTTTGGACCATCCAAAAGTGCCCCCAAAGGAAGGCTTTGGATACAAGTGAACTCCCCAGGGGAGCCTTTACGCAGCCCCACATGCAACTGGACCCTCCGGGTTCGATTTTTCCGAGCAAACCTAAATATATCACTAGCCGGCATGGGAGAAGACTGAAAACCCGGGCCCCAGAAAACGCGTTGCAAGCCCCTTTGGACCATCCAAAAGTATCACCAAAGGAAGGCTTTGGGTACAAGTGAACTCCCCAGGGGAGCCTTTACGCAGCCCCACATGCAACTGGACCCTCCGGGTTCGCTGTTTCCGAGCATCCCTAAACATAGCCCTCGCCGGCATAGAAGACGACTGAAAAATCAAGCCCCAGGAAATGCGTTGCAAGCCCTTTTCGCCCATCCAAAAGTTCCCCCAAAGGAAGGCTTTGGGTACAAGAGAATTCCACAGGGGAGCCTTTACACAGCCCCACATGCAACTGGACCCTTCGGGTTCGCTGTTTCCGAGCATCCCTAAACATAGCCCTAGCCGACATCAATGACGACTGAAAAATCAGGCCCCAGGAAATGCGTTGCGAGCCCTTTTCGCCCATCCAAAAGTGCCCCCAAAGGAAGGCTTTGGGTACAAGTGAACTCCCCAGGGGAGCCTTTACGCAGCCCCACATGCAACTGGACCCTCCGGGTTCGCTGTTTCCGAGCATCCCTAAACATAGCCCTAGCCGGCATCGAAGACAAGTGAAAAATCAGGACCCAGGAAATGCGATGCGAGCCCCTTTGGACCATCCAAAAGTGCCCCCAAAGGAAGGCTTTGGTTACAAGTGATCTCCCCAGGGGAGCCTTTACGCAGCCCCACATGCAACTGGACCCTCCGGGTTCGCTGTTTCCGAGCATCCCTAAACATAGCCCTAGCCGGCATCGATGACAACTGAAAAATCAGGCCCCAGGAAATGCGTTGCGAGCCCTTTTCGCCCATCCAAATGTGCCCCCAAAGGAAGGCTTTGGGTACAAGTGAACTCCCCAGGGGAGCCTTTACGCAGCCCCACATGCAACTGGACCCTCCGGGTTCGATGTTTCCGAGCATCCCTAAACATAGCCCTAGCCGGCATCGAAGTCGACTGAAAAATCAGACCCCAGGAAATGTGTTGCGAGCCCTTTTCGCCCATCCAAAAGTGCCCCCAAAGGAAGGCTTTGGGTACAAGTGAACTCCCCAGGGGAGCCTTTCCGCAGCCCCACATGCAACTGGACCCTCCGGGTTCGCTGTTTCCGAGCATCCCTAAACATAGCCCTAGCCGGCATCAATGACGACTGAAAAATCAGGCCCCAGGAAATGCGTTGCGAGCCCTTTTCGCCCATCCAAAAGTGCCCCCAAAGGAAGGCTTTGGGTACAAGTGAACTCCCCAGGGGAGCCTTTACGCAGCCCCACATGCAACTGGACCCTCCGGGTTCGATTTTTCCGAGCAAACCTAAATATATCACTAGCCGGCTTGGGAGAAGACTGAAAACCCGGGCCCCAGAAAACGCGTTGCAAGCCCCTTTGGACCATCCAAAAGTGCCCCCAAAGAAGGCTTTGGGTACAAGTGAACTCCCCAGGGGAGC
Organism: Anas acuta; assembly: GCF_963932015.1. NCBI lineage: Eukaryota > Metazoa > Chordata > Aves > Anseriformes > Anatidae > Anas > Anas acuta. The sequence continues at coordinate 474,939 of NW_027076193.1, read as the reverse complement.
CTTTCCGCAGCCCCACATGCAACTGGACCCTCCGGGTTCGCTGTTTCCGAGCATCCCTAAACATAGCACTAGCCGGCATCAATGACGACTGAAAAATCAGGCCCCAGGAAATGCGTTGCGAGCCCTTTTCGCCCATCCAAAAGTGCCCCCAAAGGAAGGCTTTGGGTACAAGTGAACTCCCCAGGGGAGCCTTTACGCAGCCCCACATGCAACTGGACCCTCCGGGTTCGAGTTTTCCGAGCAAACCTAAATATATCACTAGCCGGCTTGGGAGAAGACTGAAAACCCGGGCCCCAGAAAACGCGTTGCAAGCCCCTTTGGACCATCCAAAAGTGCCCCCAAAGAAGGCTTTGGGTACAAGTGAACTCCCCAGGGGAGCCTTTACGCAGCCCCACATGCAACTGGACCCTCCGGGTTCGCTGTTTCCGAGCATCCCTAAACATAGCCCTAGCCGGCATCGATGACGACTGAAAAATCAGGCCCCAGGAAATGCGTTGCGAGCCCTTTTCGCCCATCCAAAAGGGCCCCCAAAGGAAGGCTTTGGGTACAAGTGAACTCCCCAGGGGAGCCTTTACGCAGCCCTACATGCAAGTGGACCCTCCGGGTTCGATTTTTCCGAGCAAACCTAAATATATCACTAGCCGGCATGGGAGAAGACTGAAAACCCGGGCCCCAGAAAACGCGTTGCAAGCCCCTTTGGACCATCCAAAAGTATCACCAAAGGAAGGCTTTGGGTACAAGTGAACTCCCCAGGGGAGCCTTTACGCAGCCCCACATGCAACTGGACCCTCCGGGTTCACTGTTTCCGAGCATCCCTAAACATAACCCTAGCCGGCATCGATGACGACTGAAAAATCAGGCCCCAGGAAATGCGTTGCGAGCCCCTTAGGACCATTCAAAAGTGCCCCCAAAGGAAGGCTTTGGATACAAGTGAACTCCCCAGGAGAGCCTTTACGGAGCCCCACATGCAAGTGGACCCTCCGGTTTCGATTTTTCCGAGCAACCCTAAATATATCACTAGCTGGCATGGGAGAAGACTGAAAACCCGGGCCCCAGAAAACGCGTTGCAAGCCCCTTTGGAACATCCAAAAGTGTCACCAAAGGAAGGCTTTGGGTACAAGTGAACTCCCCAGGGGAGCCTTTACGCAGCCCCACATGCAACTGGACCCTTCGGGTTCACTGTTTCCGAGCATCCCTAAACATAGCCCTAGCCGGCATCAATGATGACTGAAAAATCAGGCCCCAGGAAATGCGTTGCGAGCCCTTTTCGCCCATCCAAAAGGGCCCCCAAAGGAAGGCTTTGGGTACAAGTGAACTCCCCAGGGGAGCCTTTACGCAGCCCTACATGCAAGTGGACCCTCCGGGTTCGATTTTTCCGAGCAAACCTAAATATATCACTAGCCGGCATGGGAGAAGACTGAAAACCCGGGCCCCAGAAAACGCGTTGCAAGCCCCTTTGGACCATCCAAAAGTATCACCAAAGGAAGGCTTTGGGTACAAGTGAACTCCCCAGGGGAGCCTTTACGCAGCCCCACATGCAACTGGACCCTCCGGGTTCACTGTTTCCGAGCATCCCTAAACATAACCCTAGCCGGCATCGATGACGACTGAAAAATCAGGCCCCAGGAAATGCGTTGCGAGCCCCTTAGGACCATTCAAAAGTGCCCCCAAAGGAAGGCTTTGGATACAAGTGAACTCCCCAGGAGAGCCTTTACGGAGCCCCACATGCAAGTGGACCCTCCGGTTTCGATTTTTCCGAGCAACCCTAAATATATCACTAGCTGGCATGGGAGAAGACTGAAAACCCGGGCCCCAGAAAACGCGTTGCAAGCCCCTTTGGAACATCCAAAAGTGTCACCAAAGGAAGGCTTTGGGTACAAGTGAACTCCCCAGGGGAGCCTTTACGCAGCCCCACATGCAACTGGACCCTTCGGGTTCACTGTTTCCGAGCATCCCTAAACATAGCCCTAGCCGGCATCAATGACGACTGAAAAATCAGGCCCCAGGAAATGCGTTACGAGCCCTTTTCGCCCATCCAAAACTGCCCCCAAAGGAAGGCTTTGGGTACAAGTGAACTCCCCAGGGGAGCCTTTACGCAGCCCCACATGCAACTGGACCCTCCGGGTTCGATTTTTCCGAGCAACCCTAAATATATCACTAGCCGGCATGGGAGAAGACTGAAAACCCGGGCCCCAGAAAACGCGTTGCGAGCCCCTTAGGACCATCCAAAAGTGTCACCAAAGGAAGGCTTTGGGTACAAGTGAACTCCCCAGGGGAGCCTTTACGCAGCCCCACATGCAACTGGACCCTCCGGGTTCGCTGTTTCCGAGCATCCCTAAACATAGCCCTAGCCGGCATCGAAGTCGACTGAAAAATCAGGCCCCAGGAAATGCGTTGCGAGCCCCTTTGGACCATCCAAAAGTGCCCCCAAAGGAAGGCTTTGGATACAAGTGAACTCCCCAGGGGAGCCTTTACGCAGCCCCACATGCAACTGGACCCTCCGGGTTCGATTTTTCCGAGCAACACTAAATATATCACTAGCCGGCATGGGAGAAGACTGAAAATCCGGGCCCCAGAAAACGCGTTGCAAGCCCCTTTGGACCATCCAAAAGTGTCACCAAAGGAAGGCTTTGGGTACAAGTGAACTCCCCAGGGGAGCCTTTACGCAGCCCCACATGCAACTGGACCCTCCGGGTTCGCTGTTTCCGAGCATCCCTAAACATAGCCCTAGCCGGCATCGAAGACAAGTGAAAAATCAGGACCCAGGAAATGCGCTGCGAGACCCTTTGGACCATCCAAAAGTGCCCCCAAAGGAAGGCTTTGGGTACAAGTGATCTCCCCAGGGGAGCCTTTACGCAGCCCCACATGCAACTGGACCCTCCGGGTTCGCTGTTTCCGAGTATCCCTAAACATAGCCCTAGCCGGCATTGATGACAACTGAAAAATCAGGCCCCAGGAAATGCGTTGCGAGCCCTTTTCGCCCATCCAAAAGTGCCCCCAAAGGAAGGCTTTGGGTACAAGTGAACTCTCCAAGGGAGCCTTTACGCAGCCCCACATGCAACTGGACCCTCCGGGTTCGATGTTTCCGAGCATCCCTAAACATAGCCCTAGCCGGCATCGAAGTCGACTGAAAAATCAGACCCCAGGAAATGCGTTGCGAGCCCTTTTCGTCCATCCAAAAGTGCCCCCAAAGTAAGGCTTTGGTTACAAATGAACTCCCCAGGGGAGCCATTACGCAGCCCCACATGCAACTGGACCCTCCGGGTTCGATTTTTCCGAGCAAACCTAAATATATCACTAGCCCACATGGGAGAAGACTGAAAACCCGGGCCCCAGAAAACGCATTGCAAGCCCCTTTGGACCACCCAAAAGTATCACCAAAGGAAGGCTTTGGGTACAAGTGAACTCCCCAGGGGAGCCTTTACGCAGCCCCACATGCAACTGGACCCTCCGGGTTCAATGTTTCCGAGCATCCCTAATCCTAGCCAGAGCCGGCATCGCAGACGAGTGAAAAATCAGGCCCCAGGAAATGCGTTCCGAGCCCTTTTCGCCCATCCAAATGTGCCCCTAAAGGAAGGCTCTGGGTACAAGAGAACTCCCCAGGGGAGCCTTTACGCAGCCCCACATGCAACTGGACCCTCCGGATTCGCTGTTCATGAGCAAACCTAAACGTAGCCCTAGCCGTCATCGGAGACGACTGAAAAATCAGGCCCCAGGAAATGCGTTCCGAGGCCTTTTCGCCCATCCAAAATGGCCCGCAAAGGAAGACTTTTGGTACAAGAGAACTCCCCAGGGGAGCCTTTACGCAGCCCCACATTCAACTGGACCCTCCGGGTTCGCTGTTTCCGAGCATCCCTAAACATAGTCCTAGACGGCATCGGAGACGAGTGAAAAATCAGGCCCCAGGAAATGCGTTGCGAGCCCTTTTTGCCCATCCAAAAGTGCCCCCAAAGGAAGGCTTTGGGTACAAGTGAACTCCCCAGGGGAGCCTTTACGCAGCCCCACATGCAACTGGACCCTCCGGGTTCGCTGATTCCGAGCATCCCTAAACATAGCCCTAGCCGGCATCGATGACGACTGAAAAATCAGGCCCCAGGAAATGCGTTACGAGCCCTTTTCGCCCATCCAAAAGTGCCCCCAAAGGAAGGCTTTGGGTACAAGTGAACTCCCCAGGGGAGCCTTTACGCAGCCCCACATGCAACTGGACCCTCCGGGTTCGAGTTTTCCGAGCAAACCTAAATATATCACTAGCCGGCATGGGAGAAGACTGAAAACCCGGGCCCCAGAAAACGCGTTGCAAGCCCCTTTGGACCATCCAAAAGTATCACCAAAGGAAGGCTTTGGGTACAAGTGAACTCCCCAGGGGAGCCTTTACGCAGCCCCACATGCAACTGGACCCTCCGGGTTCGCTGTTTCCGAGCATCCCTAAACATAGCCCTCGCCGGCATAGAAGACGACTGAAAAATCAAGCCCCAGGAAATGCGTTGCAAGCCCTTTTCGCGCATCCAAAAGTTCCCCCAAAGGAAGGCTTTGGGTACAAGAGAATTCCACAGGGGAGCCTTTACGCAGCCCCACATGCAACTGGACCCTTCGGGTTCGATTTTTTCGAGCATCCCTAAATATATCCCTAGCCGGCATGGGAGAAGACTGAAAACCCGAGCCCCACAAAATCGTTGCAAGCCCCTTTGGACAATCCAGAAGTGTCACCAAAGGATGGCATTGGGTACAAGTGAACTCCCCAGGGGAGCCTTTACGCAGCCCCACATGCAACTGGACTCTTCGGGTTCGCTGTTTCCGAGTATCCCTAAACATACCCCTAGCCGGCATCGAAGACGAATGAAAAATCAGGCCCCAGGAAATGCGTTGCGAGCCTCTTTGGACCATCCAAAAGTGCCCCCAAAGAAAGGCTTTGGGTACAAGTGAACTCCCCAGTGGAGCCTTTACGCAGCCCCACATGCAACTGGACCCTCCGGGATCGATGTTTCCGAGCATCCCTAAACATACCACTAGCCGGCATCGAAGTCGACTGAAAAATCAGACCCCAGGAAATGCGTTGCGAGCCCTTTTCGTCCATCCAATAGTGCCCCCAAAGGAAGGCTTTGGGTACAAGTGAACTCCCCAGGGGAGCCTTTACGCAGCCCCACATGCAACTGGACCCTCCGGGTTCGAGTTTTCCGAGCAACCCTAAATATATCACTAGCCGGCATGGGAGAAGACTGAAAACCCGGGCCCCAGAAAACGCGTTGCAAGCCCCTTTGGACCATCCAAAAGTATCAGCAAAGGAAGGCTTTGGGTACAAGTGAACTCCCCAGGGGAGCCTTTACGCAGCCCCACATGCAACTGGACCCTCCGGGTTCGCTGTTTCTGAGCATCCCTAAACATAGCCCTCGCCGGTATAGAAGACGACTGAAAAATCAAGCCCCAGGAAATGCGTTGCGAGCCTCTTTGGACCATCCAAAAGTGCCCCCAAAGGAAGGCTTTGGGTACAAGTGAACTCCCCAGGGGAGCCTTTACGCAGCCCCACATGCAACTGGACCCTCCGGGATCGATGTTTCCGAGCATCCCTAAACATAGCCCTAGCCGGCATCGATGACAACTGAAAAATCAGGCCCCAGGAAATGCGTTGCGAGCCCTTTTCGCCCATCCAAAAGTGCCCCCAAAGGAAGGCTTTGGGTACAAGTGAACTCCCCAGGGGAGCCTTTACGCAGCCCCACATGCAACTGGACCCTCCGGGTTCAATGTTTCCGAGCATCCCTAAACATAGCCCTAGCCGGCATCGAAGTCGACTGAAAAATCAGACCCCAGGAAATGCGTTGCGAGCCATTTTCGCCCATCCAAAAGTGCCCCCAAAGGAAGGCTTTGGGTACAAGTGAACTCCCCAGGGGAGCCTTTCCGCAGCCCCACATGCAACTGGACCCTCCGGGTTCGCTGTTCATGAGCAAACCTAAACGTAGCCCTAGCCGTCATCGGAGACGACTGAAAAATCAGGCCCCAGGAAATGCGTTCCGAGGCCTTTTCGCCCATCCAAAATGGCCCGCAAAGGAAGACTTTTGGTACAAGAGAACTCCCCAGGGGAGCCTTTACGCAGCCCCACATTCAACTGGACCCTCCGGGTTCGCTGTTTCCGAGCATCCCTAAACATAATCCTAGACGGCATCGGAGACGAGTGAAAAATCAGGCCCCAGGAAATGCGTTGCGAGCCCTTTTTGCCCATCCAAAAGTGCCCCCAAAGGAACGCTTTGGGTACAAGTGAACTCCCCAGGGGAGCCTTTACGCAGCCCCACATGCAACTGGACCCTCCGGGTTCGCTGATTCCGAGCATCCCTAAACATAGCCCTAGCCGGCATCGATGACGACTGAAAAATCAGGCCCCAGGAAATGCGTTACGAGCCCTTTTCGCCCATCCAAAAGTGCCCCCAAAGGAAGGATTTGGGTACAAGTGAACTCCCCAGGGGAGCCTTTACGCAGCCCCACATGCAACTGGACCCTCCGGGTTCGAGTTTTCCGAGCAAACCTAAATATATCACTAGCCGGCATGGGAGAAGACTGAAAACCCGGGCCCCAGAAAACGCGTTGCAAGCCCCTTTGGACCATCCAAAAGTATCACCAAAGGAAGGCTTTGGGTACAAGTGAACTCCCCAGGGGAGCCTTTACGCAGCCCCACATGCAACTGGACCCTCCGGGTTCGCTGTTTCCGAGCATCCCTAAACATAGCCCTCGCCGGCATAGAAGACGACTGAAAAATCAAGCCCCAGGAAATGCGTTGCAAGCCCTTTTCGCCCATCCAAAAGTTCCCCAAAGGAAGGCTTTGGGTACAAGAGAATTCCACAGGGGAGCCATTACGCAGCCCCACATGCAACTGGACCCTTCGGGTTCGATTTTTCCGACCAACCCTAAATATATCCCTAGCCGGCATGGGAGAAGACTGAAAACCCGAGCCCCAAAAAAAGCGTTGCAAGCCCCTTTGGACCATCCAAAAGTGTCACCAAAGGAAGGTTTTGGGTACAAGTGAACTCCCCAGGGGAGCCTTTACGCAGCCCCACATGCAACTGGACCCTCCGGGTTCGCTGTTTCCGAGCATCCCTAAACATAGCCCTAGCCGGCATCGAAGACAAGTGAAAAATCAGGCCCCAGGAAATGCGTTGCGAGCCCCTTTGGACCATCCAAAAGTGCCCCCAAAGGAAGGCTTTGGTTACAAGTGATCTCCCCAGGGGAGCCTTTACGCAGCCCCACATGCAACTGGACCCTCCGGGTTCGCTGTTTCCGAGCATCCCTAAACATAGCCCTAGCCGGCATCGAAGACGACTGAAAAATCAGGCCCCAGGAAATGCGTTGCAAGCCCTTTTCGCCCATCCAAAAGTGCCCCCAAAGGAAGGCTTTGGGTACAAGTGAACTCCCCAGGAGAGCCTTTACGCAGCCCCACATGCAACTGGACCCTCCGGGTTCGATTTTTCCGAGCAACCCTAAATATATCACTAGCCGGCATGGGAGAAGACTGAAAACCCGGGCCCCAGAAAACGCGTTGCAAGCCCCTTTGGATCATCCAAAAGTATCACCAAAGGAAGGCTTTGGGTACAAGTGAACTCCCCAGGGGAGCCTTTACGCAGCCCCACATGCAACTGGACCCTCCGGGTTCGCTGTTTCCGAGCATCCCTAAACATAGCCCTCGCCGGCATAGAAGACGACTGAAAAATCAAGCCCCAGGAAATGCGTTGCAAGCCCTTTTCTCCCATCCAAAAGTTCCCCCAAAGGAAGGCTTTGGGTACAAGAGAATTCCACAGGGGAGCCTTTACGCAGCCCCACATGCAACTGGACCCTTCGGGTTCGATTTTTCCGAGCAACCATAAATATATCCCTAGCCGGCATGGGAGAAGACTGAAAACCCGAGCCCCACAAAAAGCGTTGCAAGCCCCTTTGGACCATCCAAAAGTGTCACCAAAGGAAGGCTTTGGGTACAAGTGAACTCCCCAGGGGAGCCTTTACGCAGCCCCACATGCAACTGGACCCTCCGGGTTCGCTGTTTCCGAGCATCCCTAAACATAGCCCTAGCCGGCATCGAAGACAAGTGAAAAATCAGGCCCCAGGAAATGCGTTGCGAGCCCCTTTGGACCATCCAAAAGTGCCCCCAAAGGAAGGCTTTGGTTACAAGTGATCTCCCCAGGGGAGCCTTTACGCAGCCCCACATGCAACTGGACCCTCCGGGTTCGCTGTTTCCGAGCATCCCTAAAGATAGCCCTAGCCGGCATCGAAGTCGACTGAAAAATCAGACCCCAGGAAATGCGTTGCAAGCCCTTTTCGCCCATCCAAAAGTGCCCCCAAAGGAAGGCTTTGGGTACAAGTGAACTCCCCAGGGGAGCCTTTACGCAGCCCCACATGCAACTGGACCCTCCGGGTTCGCTGTTTCCGAGCATCCCTAAACATAGCCCTAGCCGGCATCAATGACGACTGAAAAATCAGGCCCCAGGAAATGCGTTGCGAGCCCTTTTCGCCCATCCAAAAGTGTCACCAAAGGAAGGCTTTGGGTACAAGAGAACTCCCCAGGGGAGCCTTTCCGCAGCCCCACATGCAACTGGACCCTCCGGGTTCGCTGTTTCCGAGCATCCCTAAACATAGCCTTGGCCGGCATCAATGACGACTGAAAAATCAGGCCCCAGGAAATGCGTTGCGAGCCCCTTTGGACCATCCAAAAGTGCCCCCAAAGGAAGGCTTTGGGTACAAGTGATCTCCCCAGGGGAGCCTTTACGCAGCCCCACATGCAACTGGACCCTCCGGGTTCGCTGTTTCCGAGCATCCCTAAACATAGCCCTAGCCGGCATCGATGACAACTGAAAAATCAGGCCCCAGGAAATGCGTTGCGAGCCCTTTTCGCCCATCCAAAAGTGCCCCCAAAGGAAGGCTTTGGGTACAAGTGAACTCCCCAGGAGAGCCTTTACGCAGCCCCACATGCAACTGGACCCTCCGGGTTCGCTGTTTACGAGCATCCCTAAACATAGCCCTAGCCGGCATCGAAGTCGACTGAAAAATCAGACCCCAGGAAATGCGTTGCGAGCAATTTTCGCCCATCCAAAAGTGCCCCCAAAGGAAGGCTTTGGGTACAAGTGAACTCCCCAGGGGAGCCTTTCCGCAGCCCCACATGCAACTGGACCCTCCGGGTTCGCTGTTTCCGAGCATCCCTAAACATAGCCCTAGCCGGCATCGATGACAAGTGAAAAATCAGGCCCCAGGAAATGCGTTGCGAGCCCTTTTCGCCCATCCAAAAGTGCCCCCAAAGGAAGGCTTTGGTTACAAGTGATCTCCCCAGGGGAGCCTTTACGCAGCCCCACATGCAACTGGACCCTCCGGGTTCGCTGTTTCCGAGCATCCCTAAACATAGCCCTAGCCGGCATCGATGACAACTGAAAAATCAGGCCCCAGGAAATGCGTTGCGAGCCCTTTTCGCCCATCCAAAAGTGCCCCCAAAGGAAGGCTTTGGGTACAAGTGATCTCCCCAGGGGAGTCTTTACACAGCCCCACATGCAACTGGACCCTCCGGGTTCGCTGTTTCCGAGCATCCCTAAACATAGCCCTAGCCGGCATCGAAGTCGACTGAAAAATCAGACCCCAGGAAATGCGTTGCGAGCCCTTTTCGCCCATCCAAAAGTGCCCCCAAAGGAAGGCTTTGGGTACAAGTGAACTCCCCAGGGGAGCCTTTACACAGCCCCACATGCAACTGGACCCTCCGGGTTCGCTGTTTCCGAGCATCCCTAAACATAGCCCTAGCCGGCATCAATGACGACTGAAAAATCAGGCCCCAGGAAATGCGTTGCGAGCCCTTTTCGCCCATCCAAAAGTGTCACCAAAGGAAGGCTTTGGGTACAAGAGAACTCCCCAGGGGAGCCTTTCCGCAGCCCCACATGCAACTGGACCCTCCGGGTTCGCTGTTTCCGAGCATCCCTAAACATAGCCTTGGCCGGCATCAATGACGACTGAAAAATCAGGCCCCAGGAAATGCGTTGCGAGCCCCTTTGGACCATCCAAAAGTGCCCCCAAAGGAAGGCTTTGGGTACAAGTGATCTCCCCAGGGGAGCCTTTACGCAGCCCCACATGCAACTGGACCCTCCGGGTTCGCTGTTTCCGAGCATCCCTAAACATAGCCCTAGCCGGCATCGATGACAACTGAAAAATCAGGCCCCAGGAAATGCGTTGCGAGCCCTTTTCGCCCATCCAAAAGTGCCCCCAATGGAAGGCTTTGGGTACAAGTGAACTCCCCAGGAGAGCCTTTACGCAGCCCCACATGCAACTGGACCCTCCGGGTTCGCTGTTTCCGAGCATCCCTAAACATAGCCCTAGCCGGCATCGAAGTCGACTGAAAAATCAGACCCCAGGAAATGCGTTGCGAGCAATTTTCGCCCATCCAAAAGTGCCCCCAAAGGAAGGCTTTGGGTACAAGTGAACTCCCCAGGGGAGCCTTTCCGCAGCCCCACATGCAACTGGACCCTCCGGGTTCGCTGTTTCCGAGCATCCCTAAACATAGCCCTAGCCGGCATCGAAGACAAGTGAAAAATCAGGCCCCAGGAAATGCGTTGCGAGCCCTTTTCGCCCATCCAAAAGTGCCCCCAAAGGAAGGCTTTGGTTACAAGTGATCTCCCCAGGGGAGCCTTTACGCAGCCCCACATGCAACTGGACCCTCCGGGTTCGCTGTTTCCGAGCATCCCTAAACATAGCCCTAGCCGGCATCGATGACAACTGAAAAATCAGGCCCCAGGAAATGCGTTGCGAGCCCTTTTCGCCCATCCAAAAGTGCCCCCAAAGGAAGGCTTTGGGTACAAGTGATCTCCCCAGGGGAGTCTTTACACAGCCCCACATGCAACTGGACCCTCCGGGTTCGCTGTTTCCGAGCATCCCTAAACATAGCCCTAGCCGGCATCGAAGTCGACTGAAAAATCAGACCCCAGGAAATGCGTTGCGAGCCCTTTTCGCCCATCCAAAAGTGCCCCCAAAGGAAGGCTTTGGGTACAAGTGAACTCCCCAGGGGAGCCTTTACACAGCCCCACATGCAACTGGACCCTCCGGGTTCGCTGTTTCCGAGCATCCCTAAACATAGCCCTAGCCGGCATCAATGACGACTGAAAAATCAGGCCCCAGGAAATGCGTTGCGAGCCCTTTTCGCCCATCCAAAAGTGTCACCAAAGGAAGGCTTTGGGTACAAGAGAACTCCCCAGGGGAGCCTTTCCGCAGCCCCACATGCAACTGGACCCTCCGGGTTCGCTGTTTCCGAGCATCCCTAAACATAGCCCTAGGCGGCATCAATGACGACTGAAAAATCAGGCCCCAGGAAATGCATTGCGAGCCCCTTTGGACCATCCAAAAGTGCCCCCAAAGGAAGGCTTTGGTTACAAGTGATCTCCCCAGGGGAGCCTTTACGCAGCCCCACATGCAACTGGACCCTCCGGGTTCGCTGTTTCCGAGCATCCCTAAACATAGCCCTAGCCGGCATCGATGACAACTGAAAAATCAGGCCCCAGGAAATGCGTTGCGAGCCCTTTTCGCCCATCCAAAAGTGCCCCCAAAGGAAGGCTTTGGTTACAAGTGAACTCCCCAGGGGAGCCTTTACGCAGCCCCACATGCAACTGGACCCTCCGGGTTCGCTGTTTCCGAGCATCCCTAAACATAGCCCTAGCCGGCATCGAAGTCGACTGAAAAATCAGACCCCAGGAAATGCGTTGCGAGCCCTTTTCGCCCATCCAAAAGTGCCCCCAAAGGAAGGCTTTGGGTACAAGTGAACTCCCCAGGGGAGCCTTTACGCAGCCCCACATGCAACTGGACCCTCCGGGTTCGAGTTTTCCGAGCAAACCTAAATATATCACTAGCCGGCATGGGAGAAGACTGAAAACCCGGGCCCCAGAAAACGCGTTGCAAGCCCCTTTGGACCATCCAAAAGTATCACCAAAGGAAGGCTTTGGGTACAAGTGAACTCCCCAGGGGAGCCTTTACGCAGCCCCACATGCAACTGGACCCTCCGGGTTCGCTGTTTCCGAGCATCCCTAAACATAGCCCTCGCCGGCATAGAAGACGACTGAAAAATCAAGCCCCAGGAAATGCGTTGCGAGCCCTTTTCGCCCATCCAAAAGTTCCCCAAAGGAAGGCTTTGGGTACAAGAGAATTCCCCAGGGGAGCCTTTACGCAGCCCCACATGCAACTGGACCCTCCGGGTTCGATTTTTCCGAGCAACCCTAAATATATCCCTAGCCGGCATGGGAGAAGACTGAAAACCCGAGCCCCACAAAAAGCGTTGCAAGCCCCTTTGGACCATCCAAAAGTGTCACCAAAGGAAGGTTTTGGGTACAAGTGAACTCCCCAGGGGAGCCTTTACGCAGCCCCACATGCAACTGGACCCTCCGGGTTCGCTGTTTCCGAGCATCCCTAAACATAGCCATAGCCGGCATCGAAGACAAGTGAAAAATCAGGCCCCAGGAAATGCGTTGCGAGCCCCTTTGGACCATCCAAAAGTGCCCCCAAAGGAAGGCTTTGGTTACAAGTGATCTCCCCAGGGGAGCCTTTACGCAGCCCCACATGCAACTGGACCCTCCGGGTTCGCTGTTTCCGAGCATCCCTAAACATAGCCCTAGCCGGCATCGAAGTCGACTGAAAAATCAGACCCCAGGAAATGCGTTGCGAGCCCTTTTCGCCCATCCAAAAGTGCCCCCAAAGGAAGGCTTTGGGTACAAGTGAACTCCCCAGGAGAGCCTTTACGCAGCCCCACATGCAACTGGACCCTCCGGGTTCGATTTTTCCGAGCAACCCTAAATATATCACTAGCCGGCATGGGAGAAGACTGAAAACCCGGGCCCCAGAAAACGCGTTGCAAGCCCCTTTGGAGCATCCAAAAGTATCACCAAAGGAAGGCTTTGGGTACAAGTGAACTCCCTAGGGGAGCCTTTACGCAGCCACACATGCAACTGGACCCTCCGGGTTCGCTGTTTCCGAGCATCCCTAAACATAACCCTCGCCGGCATAGAAGATGACTGAAAAATCAAGCCCCAGGAAATGCGTTGCAAGCCCTTTTCGCCCATCCAAAAGTTCCCCCAAAGGAAGGCTTTGGGTACAAGAGAATTCCACAGGGGAGCCTTTACGCAGCCCCACATGCAACTGGACCCTTCGGGTTCGATTTTTCCGAGCAACCCTAAATATATCCCTAGCCGGCATGGGAGAAGACTGAAAACCCGAGCCCCACAAAAAGCGTTGCAAGCCCCTTTGGACCATCCAAAAGTGTCACCAAAGGAAGGCTTTGGGTACAAGTGAACTCCCCAGGGGAGCCTTTACGCAGCCCCACATGCAACTGGACCCTCCGGGTTCGCTGTTTCCGAGCATCCCTAAACATAGCCCTAGCCGGCATCAATGACGACTGAAAAATCAGGCCCCAGGAAATGCGTTGCGAGCCCTTTTCGCCCATCCAAAAGTGTCACGAAAGGAAGGCTTTGGGTACAAGAGAACTCCCCAGGGGAGCCTTTCCGCAGCCCCACATGCAACTGGACCCTCCGGGTTCGCTGTTTCCGAGCATCCCTAAACATAGCCCTAGCCGGCATCAATGACGACTGAAAAATCAGGCCCCAGGAAATGCGTTGCGATCCCCTTTGGACCATCCAAAAGTGCCCCCAAAGGAAGGCTTTGGTTACAAGTGATCTCCCCAGGGGAGCCTTTCCGCAGCCCCACATGCAACTGGACCCTCCGGGTTCGCTGTTTCCGAGCATCCCTAAACATAGCCCTAGCCGGCATCAATGACGACTGAAAAATCAGGCCCCAGGAAATGCGTTGCGAGCCCTTTTCGCCCATCCAAAAGTGTCACGAAAGGAAGGCTTTGGGTACAAGAGAACTCCCCAGGGGAGCCTTTCCGCAGCCCCACATGCAACTGGACCCTCCGGGTTCGCTGTTTCCGAGCATCCCTAAACATAGCCCTAGCCGGCATCAATGACGACTGAAAAATCAGGCCCCAGGAAATGCGTTGCGATCCCCTTTGGACCATCCAAAAGTGCCCCCAAAGGAAGGCTTTGGTTACAAGTGATCTCCCCAGGGGAGCCTTTACGCAGCCCCACATGCAACTGGACCCTCCGGGTTCGCTGTTTCCGAGCATCCCTAAACATAGCCCTAGCCGGCATCGATGACAACTGAAAAATCAGGCCCCAGGAAATGCGTTGCGAGCCCTTTTCGCCCATCCAAAAGTGCCCCCAAAGGAAGGCTTTGGTTACAAGTGAACTCCCCAGGGGAGCCTTTACGCAGCCCCACATGCAACTGGACCCTCCGGATTCGCTGTTTCCGAGCATCCCTAAACATAGCCCTAGCCGGCATCGAAGTCGACTGAAAAATCAGACCCCAGGAAATGCGTTGCGAGCCCTTTTCGCCCATCCAAAAGTGCCCCCAAAGGAAGGCTTTGGTTACAAGTGAACTCCCCAGGGGAGCCTTTACGCAGCCCCACATGCAACTGGACCCTCCGGGTTCGCTGTTTCCGAGCATCCCTAAACATCGCCCTAGCCGGCATCAATGACGACTGAAAAATCAGGCCCCAGGAAATGCGTTGCGAGCCCTTTTCGCCCATCCAAAAGTGTCACCAAAGGAAGGCTTTGGTTACAAGAGAACTCCCCAGGGGAGCCTTTACGCAGCCCCACATGCAACTGGACCCACCGGGTTCGCTGTTTCCGAGCATCCCTAAACATCGCCCTAGGCGGCATCAATGACGACTGAAAAATCAGCCCCCAGGAAATGCGTTGCGAGCCCCTTTGGACCATCCAAAAGTGCCCCCAAAGGAAGGCTTTGGGTACAAGTGAACTCCCCAGGGGAGCCTTTACGCAGCCCCACATGCAACTGGACCCTCCGGGTTCGCTGTTTCCGAGCATCCCTAAACATATCCCTAGCCGGCATCGAAGTCGACTGAAAAATCAGACCCCAGGAAATGCGTTGCGAGCCCTTTTCGCCCATCCAAAAGTGCCCCCAAAGGAAGGCTTTGGGTACAAGTGAACTCCCCAGGGGAGCCTTTCCGCAGCCCCACATGCAACTGGACCCTCCGGGTTCGCTGTTTCCGAGCATCCCTAAACATAGCCCTAGCCTGCATCGAAGACAAGTGAAAAATCAGGCCCCAGGAAATGCGTTGCGAGCCCCTTTGGACCATCCAAAAGTGCCCCCAAAGGAAGGCTTTGGTTACAAGTGATCTCCCCAGGGGAGCCTTTACGCAGCCCCACATGCAACTGGACCCTCCGGGTTCGCTGTTTCCGAGCATCCCTAAACATAGCCCTAGCCGGCATCGATGACAACTGAAAAATCAGACCCCAGGAAATGCGTTGCGAGCCCTTTTCGCCCATCCAAAAGTGCCCCCAAAGGAAGGCTTTGGGTACAAGTGAACTCCCCAGGGGAGCCTTTACGCAGCCCCACATGCAACTGGACCCTCCGGGTTCGCTGTTTCCGAGCATCCCTAAACATAGCCCTAGCCGGCATCGATGACAACTGAAAAATCAGGCCCCAGGAAATGCGTTGCGAGCCCTTTTCGCCCATCCAAAAGTGCCCCCAAAGGAAGGCTTTGGGTACAAGTGAACTCCCCAGGGGAGCCTTTACGCAGCCCCACATGCAACTGGACCCTCCGGGTTCGCTGTTTCCGAGCATCCCTAAACATAGCCCTAGCCGGCATCGAAGTCGACTGAAAAATCAGACCCCAGGAAATGCGTTGCGAGCCCCTTTGGACCATCCAAAAGTGCCCCCAAAGGAAGGCTTTGGGTACAAGTGAACTCCCCAGGGGAGCCTTTCCGCAGCCCCACATGCAACTGGACCCTCCGGGTTCGCTGTTTCCGAGCATCCCTAAACATAGCCCTAGCCGGCATCAATGACGACTGAAAAATCAGGCCCCAGGAAATGCGTTGCGAGCCCTTTTCGCCCATCCAAAAGTGTCACCAAAGGAAGGCTTTGGGTACAAGAGAACTCCCCAGGGGAGCCTTTACGCAGCCCCACATGCAACTGGACCCTCCGGGTTCGCTGTTTCCGAGCATCCCTAAACATATCCCTAGCCGGCATGGGAGAAGACTGAAAACCCGAGCCCCACAAAAAGCGTTGCAAGCCCCTTTGGACCATCCAAAAGTGTCACCAAAGGAAGGCTTTGGGTACAAGTGAACTCCCCAGGGGAGCCTTT
The DNA here is from genome assembly GCF_963932015.1 of Anas acuta. NCBI lineage: Eukaryota > Metazoa > Chordata > Aves > Anseriformes > Anatidae > Anas > Anas acuta. The sequence continues at coordinate 458,789 of NW_027076193.1, read as the reverse complement.
ACGCAGCCCCACATGCAACTGGACCCTCCGGGTTCGCTGTTTCCGAGCATCCCTAAACATAGCCCTAGCCGGCATCGAAGACAAGTGAAAAATCAGGCCCCAGGAAATGCGTTGCGAGCCCCTTTGGACCATCCAAAAGTGCCCCCAAAGGAAGGCTTTGGTTACAAGTGATCTCCCCAGGGGAGCCTTTACGCAGCCCCACATGCAACTGGACCCTCCGGGTTCGCTGTTTCCGAGCATCCCTAAACATAGCCCTAGCCGGCATCGAAGTCGACTGAAAAATCAGGCCCCAGGAAATGCGTTGCGAGCCCTTTTCGCCCATCCAAAAGTGCCCCCAAAGGAAGGCTTTGGTTACAAGAGAACTCCCCAGGGGAGCCTTTACGCAGCCCCACATGCAACTGGACCCTCCGGGTTCGCTGTTTCCGAGCATCCCTAAACATAGCCCTAGCCGGCATCGATGACAACTGAAAAATCAGGCCCCAGGAAATGCGTTGCGAGCCCTTTTCGCCCATCCAAAAGTGCCCCCAAAGGAAGGCTTTGGGTACAAGTGAACTCCCCAGGGGAGCCTTTACGCAGCCCCACATGCAACTGGACCCTCCGGGTTCGCTGTTTCCGAGCATCCCTAAACATAGCCCTAGCCGGCATCGAAGACAAGTGAAAAATCAGGCCCCAGGAAATGCGTTGCGAGCCCCTTTGGACCATCCAAAAGTGCCCCCAAAGGAAGGCTTTGGGTACAAGTGAACTCCCCAGGGGAGCCTTTACGCAGCCCCACATGCAACTGGACCCTCCGGGTTCGCTGTTTCCGAGCATCCCTAAACATAGCCCTAGCCGGCATCAATGACGACTGAAAAATCAGGCCCCAGGAAATGCATTGCGAGCCCTTTTCGCCCATCCAAAAGTGTCACCAAAGGAAGGCTTTGGGTACAAGAGAACTCCCCAGGGGAGCCTTTACGCAGCCCCACATGCAACTGGACCCTCCGGGTTCGCTGTTTCCGAGCATCCCTAAACATAGCCCTAGGCGGCATCAATGACGACTGAAAAATCAGGCCCCAGGAAATGCGTTGCGAGCCCCTTTGGACCATCCAAAAGTGCCCCCAAAGGAAGGCTTTGGTTACAAGTGATCTCCCCAGGGGAGCCTTTACGCAGCCCCACATGCAACTGGACCCTCCGGGTTCGCTGTTTCCGAGCATCCCTAAACATAGCCCTAGCCGGCATCAATGACGACTGAAAAATCAGGCCCCAGGAAATGCGTTGCGAGCCCTTTTCGCCCATCCAAAAGTGCCCCCAAAGGAAGGCTTTGGGTACAAGTGAACTCCCCAGGGGAGCCTTTACGCAGCCCCACATGCAACTGGACCCTCCGGGTTCGATTTTTCCGAGCAAACCTAAATATATCACTAGCCGGCATGGGAGAAGACTGAAAACCCGGGCCCCAGAAAACGCGTTGCAAGCCCCTTTGGACCATCCAAAAGTATCACCAAAGGAAGGCTTTGGGTACAAGTGAACTCCCCAGGGGAGCCTTTACGCAGCCCCACATGCAACTGGACCCTCCGGGTTCGCTGTTTCCGAGCATCCCTAATCCTAGCCCTAGCCGGCATCGATGACGACTGAAAAATCAGGCCCCAGGAAATGCGTTGCGAGCCCCTTAGGACCATCCAAAAGTGCCCCCAAAGGAAGGCTTTGGGTACAAGTGAACTCCCCAGGAGAGCCTTTACGCAGCCCCACATGCAACTGGACCCTCCGGTTTCGATTTTTCAGAGCAACCCTAAATATATCACTAGCTGGCATGGGAGAAGACTGAAAACCCGGGCCCCAGAAAACGCGTTGCAAGCCCCTTAGGACTATCCAAAAGTGTCACCAAAGGAAGGCTTTGGGTACAAGTGAACTCCCCAGGGGAGCCTTTACGCAGCCCCACATGCAACTGGACCCTCCGGGTTCGCTGTTTCCGAGCATCCCTAAACATAGCCCTAGCCGGCATAGAAGACAAGTGAAAAATCAGGACCCAGGAAATGCGTTGCGAGCCCCTTAGGACCATCCAAATGTGCCCCCAAAGGAAGGCTTTGGGTACAAGTGATCTCCCCAGGGGAGCCTTTACGCAGCCCCACATGCAACTGGACCCTCCGGGTTCGCTGTTTCCGAGCATCCCTAAACATAGCCCTAGCCGGCATCGATGACAACTGAAAAATCAGACCCCAGGAAATGCGTTGCGAGCCCTTTTCGCCCATCCAAAAGTGCCCCCAAAGGAAGGCTTTGGGTACAAGTGAACTCCCCAGGGGAGCCTTTACGCAGCCCCACATGCAACTGGACCCTCCGGGTTCGATGTTTCCGAGCATCCCTAAACATAGCCCTAGCCGGCATCGAAGTCGACTGAAAAATCAGACCCCAGGAAATGCGTTGCGAGCCCTTTTCGTCCATCCAAAAGTGCCCCCAAAGTAAGGCTTTGGGTACAAATGAACTCCCCAGGGGAGCCATTACGCAGCCCCACATGCAACTGGACCCTCCGGGTTCGAGTTTTCCGAGCAAACCTAAATATATCACTAGCCGGCATGGGAGAAGACTGAAAACCCGGGCCCCAGAAAACGCATTGCAAGCCCCTTTGGACCACCCAAAAGTATCACCAAAGGAAGGCTTTGGGTACAAGTGAACTCCCCAGGGGAGCCTTTACGCAGCCCCACATGCAACTGGACCCTCCGGGTTCGCGGTTTCCCAGCATCCCTAAACATAGCCCTAGCCGGCATCAATGACGACTGAAAAATCAAGCCCCAGGAAATGCGTTCCGAGGCCTTTTCGCCCATCCAAAAGTGCCCCCAAAGGAAGGCTTTGGGTACAAGTGAACTCCCCAGGGGAGCCTTTACGCAGCCCCACATGCAACTGGACCCTCCGGGTTCGCTGTTTCCGAGCATCCCTAAACATAGCCCTAGCCGGCATCGAAGTCGACTGAAAAATCAGGCCCCAGGAAATGCGTTCCGAGCCCTTTTCGCCCATCCAAAAGTGCCCCCAAAGGAAGGCTTTGGGTACAAGAGAACTCCCCAGGGGAGCCTTTACGCAGCCCCACATGCAACTGGACCCTTCGGGTTCGCTGTTTCCGAGCATCCCTAAACATAGCCCTAGCCGGCATCAATGACGACTGAAAAATCAGGCCCCAGGAAATGCGTTACGAGACCTTTTCGCCCATCCAAAAGTGCCCCCAAAGGAAGGCTTTGGGTACAAGTGAACTCACCAGGGGAGCCTTTACGCAGCCCCACATGCAACTGGACCCTCCGGGTTCGCTGTTTTCGAGCATCCCTAAACATAACCCTCGCCGGCATAGAAGACGACTGAAAAATCAAGCCCCAGAAAATGCGTTGCGAGCCTCTTTGGACCATCCAAAAGTGCCCCCAAAGGAAGGCTTTGGGTACAAGTGAACTCCCTAGGGGAGCCTTTACGCAGCCCCACATGCAACTGGACCCTCCGGGATCGATGTTTCCGAGCATCCCTAAACATAGCCCTAGCCGTCATAGAAGACGACTGAAAAATCAAGCCCCAGAAAATGCGTTGCGAGCCTCTTTGGACCATCCAAAAGTGCCCCCAAAGGAAGGCTTTGGGTACAAGTGAACTCCCTAGGGGAGCCTTTACGCAGCCCCACATGCAACTGGACCCTCCGGGATCGATGTTTCCGAGCATCCCTAAACATAACCCTCGCCGGCATAGAAGACGACTGAAAAATCAAGCCCCAGGAAATGCGTTGCAAGCCCTTTTCGCCCATCCAAAATTGCCCCCAAAGGAAGGCTTTGGGTACAAGAGAATTCCACAGGGGAGCCTTTACGCAGCCCCACATGCAACTGGACCCTTCGGGTTCGATTTTTCCGAGCAACCCTAAATATATCCCTAGCCGGCATGGGAGAAGACTGAAAAACCGAGCCCCAGAAAAAGCGTTGCAAGCCCCTTTGGACCATCCAAAAGTGTCACCAAAGGAAGGCTTTTGGTACAAGTGAACTCCCCAGGGGAGCCTTTACGCAGCCCCACATGCAACTGGACCCTCCGGGTTCGCTGTTTCCGAGCATCCCTAAACATAGCCCTAGCCGGCATCGAAGTCGACTGAAAAATCAGACCCCAGGAAATGCGTTGCGAGCCCTTTTCGCCCATCCAAAAGTGCCCCCAAAGGAAGGCTTTGGGTACAAGTGATCTCCCCAGGGGAGCCTTTCCGCAGCCCCACATGCAACTGGACCCTCCGGGTTCGCTGTTTCCGAGCATCCCTAAACATAGCCCTAGCCGGCATCGAAGACAAGTGAAAAATCAGGCCCCAGGAAATGCGTTGCGAGCCCTTTTCGCCCATCCAAAAGTGCCCCCAAAGAAAGGCTTTGGTTACAAGTGATCTCCCCAGGGGAGCCTTTACGCAGCCCCACATGCAACTGGACCCTCCGGGTTCGCTGTTTCCGAGCATCCCTAAACATAGCCCTAGCCGGCATCGATGACAACTGAAAAATCAGGCCCCAGGAAATGCGTTGCGAGCCCTTTTCGCCCATCCAAAAGTGCCCCCAAAGGAAGGCTTTGGGTACAAGTGATCTCCCCAGGGGAGCCTTTACGCAGCCCCACATGCAACTGGACCCTCCGGGTTCGCTGTTTCCGAGCATCCCTAAACATAGCCCTAGCCGGCATCGAAGTCGACTGAAAAATCAGACCCCAGGAAATGCGTTGCGAGCCCTTTTCGCCCATCCAAAAGTGCCCCCAAAGGAAGGCTTTGGGTACAAGTGAACTCCCCAGGGGAGCCTTTACACAGCCCCACATGCAACTGGACCCTCCGGGTTCGCTGTTTCCGAGCATCCCTAAACATAGCCCTAGGCGGCATCAATGACGACTGAAAAATCAGGCCCCAGGAAATGCGTTGCGAGCCCCTTTGGACCATCCAAAAGTGCCCCCAAAGGAAGGCTTTGGTTACAAGTGATCTCCCCAGGGGAGCCTTTACGCAGCCCCACATGCAACTGGACCCTCCGGGTTCGCTGTTTCCGAGCATCCCTAAACATAGCCCTAGCCGGCATTGATGACAACTGAAAAATCAGGCCCCAGGAAATGCGTTGCGAGCCCTTTTCGCCCATCCAAAAGTGCCCCCAAAGGAAGGCTTTGGGTACAAGTGAACTCCCCAGGGGAGCCTTTCCGCAGCCCCACATGCAACTGGACCCTCCGGGTTCGATGTTTCCGAGCATCCCTAAACATAGCCCTAGCCGGCATCGAAGTCGACTGAAAAATCAGACCCCAGGAAATGCGTTGCGAGCCCTTTTCGCCCATCCAAAAGTGCCCCCAAAGGAAGGCTTTGGGTACAAGTGAACTCCCCAGGGGAGCCTTTACGCAGCCCCACATGCAACTGGACCCTCCGGGTTCGAGTTTTCCGAGCAAACCTAAATATATCACTAGCCGGCATGGGAGAAGACTGAAAACCCGGGCCCCAGAAAACGCGTTGCAAGCCCCTTTGGACCATCCAAAAGTATCACCAAAGGAAGGCTTTGGGTACAAGTGAACTCCCCAGGGGAGCCTTTACGCAGCCCCACATGCAACTGGACCCTCCGGGTTCGCTGTTTCCGAGCATCCCTAAACATAGCCCTCGCCGGCATAGAAGACGACTGAAAAATCAAGCCCCAGGAAATGCGTTGCAAGCCCTTTTCGCCCATCCAAAAGTTCCCCAAAGGAAGGCTTTGGGTACAAGAGAATTCCACAGGGGAGCCTTTACGCAGCCCCACATGCAACTGGACCCTTCGGGTTCGATTTTTCCGAGCAACCCTAAATATATCCCTAGCCGGCATGGGAGAAGACTGAAAACCCGAGCCCCACAAAAAGCGTTGCAAGCCCCTTTGGACCATCCAAAAGTGTCACCAAAGGAAGGCTTTGGGTACAAGTGAACTCCCCAGGGGAGCCTTTACGCAGCCCCACATGCAACTGGACCCTCCGGGTTCGCTGTTTCCGAGCATCCCTAAACATAACCCTCGCCGGCATAGAAGACGACTGAAAAATCAAGCCCCAGGAAATGCGTTGCAAGCCCTTTTCGCCCATCCAAAAGTTCCCCCAAAGGAAGGCTTTGGGTACAAGAGAATTCCACAGGGGAGCCTTTACGCAGCCCCACATGCAACTGGACCCTTCGGGTTCGATTTTTCCGAGCAACCCTAAATATATCCCTAGCCGGCATGGGAGAAGACTGAAAACCCGAGCCCCACAAAAAGCGTTGCAAGCCCCTTTGGACCATCCAAAAGTGTCACCAAAGGAAGGCTTTGGGTACAAGTGAACTCCCCAGGGGAGCCTTTACGCAGCCCCACATGCAACTGGACCCTCCGGGTTCGCTGTTTCCGAGCATCCCTAAACATAGCCCTCGCCGGCATCGAAGACAAGTGAAAAATCAGGCCCCAGGAAATGCGTTGCGAGCCCCTTTGGACCATCCAAAAGTGCCCCCAAAGGAAGGCTTTGGGTACAAGTGATCTCCCCAGGGGAGCCTTTACGCAGCCCCACATGCAACTGGACCCTCCGGGTTCGATGTTTCCGAGCATCCCTAAACATAGCCCTAGCCGGCATCGAAGTCGACTGAAAAATCAGACCCCAGGAAATGCGTTGCGAGCCCTTTTCGCCCATCCAAAAGTGCCCCCAAAGGAAGGCTTTGGGTACAAGTGAACTCCCCAGGGGAGCCTTTACGCAGCCCCACATGCAACTGGACCCTCCGGGTTCGCTGTTTCCGAGCATCCCTAAACATAGCCCTAGCCGGCATCAATGACGACTGAAAAATCAGGCCCCAGGAAATGCGTTGCGAGCCCTTTTCGCCCATCCAAAAGTGTCACGAAAGGAAGGCTTTGGGTACAAGAGAACTCCCCAGGGGAGCCTTTCCGCAGCCCCACATGCAACTGGACCCTCCGGGTTCGCTGTTTCCGAGCATCCCTAAACATAGCCCTAGCCGGCATCAATGACGACTGAAAAATCAGGCCCCAGGAAATGCGTTGCGATCGCCTTTGGACCATCCAAAAGTGCCCCCAAAGGAAGGCTTTGGTTACAAGTGATCTCCCCAGGGGAGCCTTTACGCAGCCCCACATGCAACTGGACCCTCCGGGTTCGCTGTTTCCGAGCATCCCTAAACATAGCCCTAGCCGGCATCGATGACAACTGAAAAATCAGGCCCCAGGAAATGCGTTGCGAGCCCTTTTCGCCCATCCAAAAGTGCCCCCAAAGGAAGGCTTTGGGTACAAGTGAACTCCCCAGGGGAGCCTTTACGCAGCCCCACATGCAACTGGACCCTCCGGGTTCGCTGTTTCCGAGCATCCCTAAACATAGCCCTAGCCGGCATCGAAGTCGACTGAAAAATCAGACCCCAGGAAATGCGTTGCGAGCCCTTTTCGCCCATCCAAAAGTGCCCCCAAAGGAAGGCTTTGGGTACAAGTGAACTCCCCAGGGGAGCCTTTCCGCAGCCCCACATGCAACTGGACCCTCCGGGTTCGCTGTTTCCGAGCATCCCTAAACATAGCCCTAGCCGGCATCGAAGACAAGTGAAAAATCAGGCCCCAGGAAATGCGTTGCGAGCCCCTTTGGACCATCCAAAAGTGCCCCCAAAGGAAGGCTTTGATTACAAGTGATCTCCCCAGGGGAGCCTTTACGCAGCCCCACATGCAACTGGACCCTCCGGGTTCGCTGTTTCCGAGCATCCCTAAACATAGCCCTAGCCGGCATCGATGACAACTGAAAAATCAGGCCCCAGGAAATGCGTTGCGAGCCCTTTTCGCCCATCCAAAAGTGCCCCCAAAGGAAGGCTTTGGGTACAAGTGAACTCCCCAGGGGAGCCTTTACGCAGCCCCACATGCAACTGGACCCTCCGGGTTCGATGTTTCCGAGCATCCCTAAACATAGCCCTAGCCGGCATCGAAGACAAGTGAAAAATCAGGCCCCAGGAAATGCGTTGCGAGCCCTTTTCGCCCATCCAAAAGTGCCCCCAAAGGAAGGCTTTGGGTACAAGTGAACTCCCCAGGGGAGCCTTTACGCAGCCCCACATGCAACTGGACCCTCCGGGTTCGCTGTTTCCGAGCATCCCTAAACATAGCCCTAGCCGGCATCAATGACGACTGAAAAATCAGGCCCCAGGAAATGCGTTGCGAGCCCTTTTCGCCCATCCAAAAGTGTCACCAAAGGAAGGCTTTGGGTACAAGAGAACTCCCCAGGGGAGCCTTTACGCAGCCCCACATGCAACTGGACCCTCCGGGTTCGCTGTTTCCGAGCATCCCTAAACATAGCCCTAGCCGGCATCGAAGACAAGTGAAAAATCAGGCCCCAGGAAATGCGTTGCGAGCCCCTTTGGACCATCCAAAAGTGCCCCCAAAGGAAGGCTTTGGTTACAAGTGATCTCCCCAGGGGAGCCTTTCCGCAGCCCCACATGCAACTGGACCCTCCGGGTTCGCTGTTTCCGAGCATCCCTAAACATAGCCCTAGCCGGCATCGAAGACAAGCGGAAAATCAGGCCCCAGGAAATGCGTTGCGAGCCCCTTTGGACCATCCAAAAGTGCCCCCAAAGGAAGGCTTTGGTTACAAGTGATCTCCCCAGGGGAGCCTTTACGCAGCCCCACATGCAACTGGACCCTCCGGGTTCGCTGTTTCCGAGCATCCCTAAACATAGCCCTAGCCGGCATCGATAACAACTGAAAAATCAGGCCCCAGGAAATGCGTTGCGAGCCCTTTTCGCCCATCCAAAAGTGCCCCCAAAGGAAGGCTTTGGGTACAAGTGAACTCCCCAGGGGAGCCTTTACGCAGCCCCACATGCAACTGGACCCTCCGGGTTCGCTGTTTCCGAGCATCCCTAAACATAGCCCTAGCCGGCATCGAAGTCGACTGAAAAATCAGACCCCAGGAAATGCGTTGCGAGCCCTTTTCGCCCATCCAAAAGTGCCCCCAAAGGAAGGCTTTGGGTACAAGTGAACTCCCCAGGGGAGCCTTTCCGCAGCCCCACATGCAACTGGACCCTCCGGGTTCGCTGTTTCCGAGCATCCCTAAACATAGCCCTAGCCGGCATCGAAGACAAGTGAAAAATCAGGCCCCAGGAAATGCGTTGCGAGCCCCTTTGGAAAATCCAAAAGTGCCCCCAAAGGAAGGCTTTGATTACAAGTGATCTCCCCAGGGGAGCCTTTACGCAGCCCCACATGCAACTGGACCCTCCGGGTTCGCTGTTTCCGAGCATCCCTAAACATAGCCCTAGCCGGCATCGATGACAACTGAAAAATCAGGCCCCAGGAAATGCGTTGCGAGCCCTTTTCGCCCATCCAAAAGTGCCCCCAAAGGAAGGCTTTGGGTACAAGTGAACTCCCCAGGGGAGCCTTTACGCAGCCCCACATGCAACTGGACCCTCCGGGTTCGATGTTTCCGAGCATCCCTAAACATAGCCCTAGCCGGCATCGAAGACAAGTGAAAAATCAGGCCCCAGGAAATGCGTTGCGAGCCCCTTTGGACCAATCCAAAAGTGCCCCCAAAGGAAGGCTTTGGGTACAAGTGAACTCCCCAGAGGAGCCTTTACGCAGCCCCACATGCAACTGGACCCTCCGGGTTCGCTGTTTCCGAGCATCCCTAAACATAGCCCTAGCCGGCATCAATGACGACTGAAAAATCAGGCCCCAGGAAATGCGTTGCGAGCCCTTTTCGCCCATCCAAAAGTGCCCCCAAAGGAAGGCTTTGGGTACAAGAGAACTCCCCAGGGGAGCCTTTACGCAGCCCCACATGCAACTGGACCCTCCGGGTTCGCTGTTTCCGAGCATCCCTAAACATAGCCCTAGCCGGCATCGAAGACAAGTGAAAAATCAGGCCCCAGGAAATGCGTTGCGAGCCCCTTTGGACCATCCAAAAGTGCCCCCAAAGGAAGGCTTTGGTTACAAGTGATCTCCCCAGGGGAGCCTTTACGCAGCCCCACATGCAACTGGACCCTCCGGGTTCGATGTTTCCGAGCATCCCTAAACATAGCCCTAGCCGGCATCGAAGTCGACTGAAAATCAGACCCCAGGAAATGCGTTGCGAGCCCTTTTCGCCCATCCAAAAGTGCCCCCAAAGGAAGGCTTTGGGTACAAGTGAACTCCCCAGGGGAGCCTTTACGCAGCCCCACATGCAACTGGACCCTCCGGGTTCGCTGTTTCCGAGCATCCCTAAACATAGCCCTAGCCGGCATCAATGACGACTGAAAAATCAGGCCCCAGGAAATGCGTTGCGAGCCCTTTTCGCCCATCCAAAAGTGTCACCAAAGGAAGGCTTTGGGTACAAGAGAACTCCCCAGGGGAGCCTTTACGCAGCCCCACATGCAACTGGACCCTCCGGGTTCGCTGTTTCCGAGCATCCCTAAACATAGCCCTAGCCGGCATCGAAGACAAGTGAAAAATCAGGCCCCAGGAAATGCGTTGCGAGCCCCTTTGGACCATCCAAAAGTGCCCCCAAAGGAAGGCTTTGGTTACAAGTGATCTCCCAGGGGAGCCTTTACGCAGCCCCACATGCAACTGGACCCTCCGGGTTCGATGTTTCCGAGCATCCCTAAACATAGCCCTAGCCGGCATCGAAGTCGACTGAAAAATCAGACCCCAGGAAATGCGTTGCGAGCCCTTTTCGCCCATCCAAAAGTGTCACCAAAGGAAGGCTTTGGGTACAAGTGAACTCCCCAGGGGAGCCTTTACGCAGCCCCACATGCAACTGGACCCTCCGGGTTCGCTGTTTCCGAGCATCCCTAAACATAGCCCTAGCCGGCATCAATGACGACTGAAAAATCAGGCCCCAGGAAATGCGTTGCGAGCCCTTTTCGCCCATCCAAAAGTGTCACCAAAGGAAGGCTTTGGGTACAAGAGAACTCCCCAGGGGAGCCTTTACGCAGCCCCACATGCAACTGGACCCTCCGGGTTCGCTGTTTCCGAGCATCCCTAAACATAGCCCTAGCCGGCATCGAAGTCGACTGAAAAATCAGACCCCAGGAAATGCGTTGCGAGCCCTTTTCGCCCATCCAAAAGTGCCCCCAAAGGAAGGCTTTGGGTACAAGTGAACTCCCCAGGGGAGCCTTTACGCAGCCCCACATGCAACTGGACCCTCCGGCTTCGATGTTTCCGAGCATCCCTAAACATAGCCCTAGCCGGCATCGAAGACAAGTGAAAAATCAGGCCCCAGGAAATGCGTTGCGAGCCCCTTTGGACCATCCAAAAGTGCCCCCAAAGGAAGGCTTTGGGTACAAGTGAACTCCCTAGGGGAGCCTTTCCGCAGCCCCACATGCAACTGGACCCTCCGGGTTCGCTGTTTCCGAGCATCCCTAAACATAGCCCTAGCCGGCATCAATGACGACTGAAAAATCAGGCCCCAGGAAATGCGTTGCGAGCCCTTTTCGCCCATCCAAAAGTGTCACCAAAGGAAGGCTTTGGGTACAAGAGAACTCCCCAGGGGAGCCTTTACGCAGCCCCACATGCAACTGGACCCTCCGGGTTCGCTGTTTCCGAGCATCCCTAAACATAGCCCTAGGCGGCATCAATGACGACTGAAAAATCAGGCCCCAGGAAATGCGTTGCGAGCCCCTTTGGACCATCCAAAAGTGCCCCCAAAGGAAGGCTTTGGTTACAAGTGATCTCCCCAGGGGAGCCTTTACGCAGCCCCACATGCAACTGGACCCTCCGGGTTCGCTGTTTCCGAGCATCCCTAAACATAGCCCTAGCCGGCATCGATGACAACTGAAAAATCAGGCCCCAGGAAATGCGTTGCGAGCCCTTTTCGCCCATCCAAAAGTGCCCCCAAAGGAAGGCTTTGGGTACAAGTGAACTCCCCAGGGGAGCCTTTACGCAGCCCCACATGCAACTGGACCCTCCGGGTTCGCTGTTTCCGAGCATCCCTAAACATAGCCCTAGCCGGCATCAATGACGACTGAAAAATCAGGCCCCAGGAAATGCGTTGCGAGCCCTTTTCGCCCATCCAAAAGGGCCCCCAAAGGAAGGCTTTGGGTACAAGTGAACTCCCCAGGGGAGCCTTTACGCAGCCCCACATGCAACTGGACCCTCCGGGTTCGATTTTTCCGAGCAAACCTAAATATATCACTAGCCGGCATGGGAGAAGACTGAAAACCCGGGCCCCAGAAAACGCGTTGCAAGCCCCTTTGGACCATCCAAAAGTATCACCAAAGGAAGGCTTTGGGTACAAGTGAACTCCCCAGGGGAGCCTTTACGCAGCCCCACATGCAACTGGACCCTCCGGGTTCGCTGTTTCCGAGCATCCCTAATCCTAGCCCTAGCCGGCATCGATGACGACTGAAAAATCAGGCCCCAGGAAATGCGTTGCGAGCCCCTTAGGACCATCCAAAAGTGCCCCCAAAGGAAGGCTTTGGATACAAGTGAACTCCCCAGGAGAGCCTTTACGCAGCCCCACATGCAACTGGACCCTCCGGTTTCGATTTTTCCGAGCAACCCTAAATATATCACTAGCTGGCATGGGAGAAGACTGAAAACCCGGGCCCCAGAAAACGCGTTGCAAGCCCCTTAGGACTATCCAAAAGTGTCACCAAAGGAAGGCTTTGGGTACAAGTGAACTCCCCAGGGGAGCCTTTACGCAGCCCCACATGCAACTGGACCCTCCGGGTTCGCTGTTTCCGAGCATCCCTAAACATAGCCCTAGCCGGCATAGAAGACAAGTGAAAAATCAGGACCCAGGAAATGCGTTGCGAGCCCCTTAGGACCATCCAAATGTGCCCCCAAAGGAAGGCTTTGGGTACAAGTGATCTCCCCAGGGGAGCCTTTACGCAGCCCCACATGCAACTGGACCCTCCGGGTTCGCTGTTTCCGAGCATCCCTAAACATAGCCCTAGCCGGCATCGATGACAACTGAAAAATCAGACCCCAGGAAATGCGTTGCGAGCCCTTTTCGCCCATCCAAAAGTGCCCCCAAAGGAAGGCTTTGGGTACAAGTGAACTCCCCAGGGGAGCCTTTACGCAGCCCCACATGCAACTGGACCCTCCGGGTTCGATGTTTCCGAGCATCCCTAAACATAGCCTTAGCCGGCATCGAAGTCGATTGAAAAATCAGACCCCAGGAAATGCGTTGCGAGCCCTTTTCGTCCATCCAAAAGTGCCCCCAAAGTAAGGCTTTGGGTACAAATGAACTCCCCAGGGGAGCCATTACGCAGCCCCACATGCAACTGGACCCTCCGGGTTCGAGTTTTCCGAGCAAACCTAAATATATCACTAGCCGGCATGGGAGAAGACTGAAAACCCGGGCCCCCGAAAACGCATTGCAAGCCCCTTTGGAACACCCAAAAGTATCACCAAAGGAAGGCTTTGGGTACAAGTGAACTCCCCAGGGGAGCCTTTACGCAGCCCCACATGCAACTGGACCCTCCGGGTTCGCTGTTTCCCAGCATCCCTAAACATAGCCCTAGCCGGCATAGAAGACGACTGAAAAATCAAGCCCCAGGAAATGCGTTCCGAGGCCTTTTCGCCCATCCAAAAGTGCCCCCAAAGGAAGGCTTTGGGTACAAGTGAACTCCCCAGGGGAGCCTTTACGCAGCCCCACATGCAACTGGACCCTCCGGGTTCGCTGTTTCCGAGCATCCCTAAACATAGCCCTAACCGGCATCGCAGACGAGTGAAAAATCAGGCCCCCGGAAATGCGTTGCGAGCCCTTTTCGCCCATCCAAAAGTGCCCCCAAAGGAAGGCTTTGGGTACAAGAGAACTCCCCAGGGGAGCCTTTACGCAGCCCCACATGCAACTGGACCCTTCGGGTTCGCTGTTTCCGAGCATCCCTAAACATAGCCCTAGCCGGCATCAATGACGACTGAAAAATCAGGCCCCAGGAAATGCGTTACGAGACCTTTTCGCCCATCCAAAAGTGCCCCCAAAGGAAGGCTTTGGGTACAAGTGAACTCACCAGGGGAGCCTTTACGCAGCCCCACATGCAACTGGACCCTCCGGGTTCGCTGTTTCCGAGCATCCCTAAACATAACCCTCGCCGGCATAGAAGACGACTGAAAAATCAAGCCCCAGAAAATGCGTTGCGAGCCTCTTTGGACCATCCAAAAGTGCCCCCAAAGGAAGGCTTTGGGTACAAGTGAACTCCCTAGGGGAGCCTTTACGCAGCCCCACATGCAACTGGACCCTCCGGGATCGATGTTTCCGAGCATCCCTAAACATAGCCCTAGCCGTCATAGAAGACGACTGAAAACCCGGGCCCCAGAAAATGCGTTGCGAGCCTCTTTGGACCATCCAAAAGTGCCCCCAAAGGAAGGCTTTGGGTACAAGTGAACTCCCTAGGGGAGCCTTTACGCAGCCCCACATGCAACTGGACCCTCCGGGATCGATGTTTCCGAGCATCCCTAAACATAACCCTCGCCGGCATAGAAGACGACTGAAAAATCAAGCCCCAGGAAATGCGTTGCAAGCCCTTTTCGCCCATCCAAAATTGCCCCCAAAGGAAGGCTTTGGGTACAAGAGAATTCCACACGGGAGCCTTTACGCAGCCCCACATGCAACTGGACCCTTCGGGTTCGATTTTTCCGAGCAACCCTAAATATATCCCTAGCCGGCATGGGAGAAGACTGAAAAACCGAGCCCCAGAAAAAGCGTTGCAAGCCCCTTTGGACCATCCAAAAGTGTCACCAAAGGAAGGCTTTGGGTACAAGTGAACTCCCCAGGGGAGCCTTTCCGCAGCCCCACATGCAACTGGACCCTCCGGGTTCACTGTTTCCGAGCATCCCTAAACATAGCCCTATACAGCATCGAAGACGAATGAAAAATCAGGCCCCAGGAAATGCGTTGCGAGCCCTTTTCGCCCATCCAAAAGTGTCACCAAAGGAAGGCTTTGGATACAAGTGAACTCCCCAGGGGAGCCTTTACGCAGCCCCACATGCAACTGGACCCTCCGGGTTCGATTTTTCCGAACAACCCTAAATATATCACTAGCCGGCATGGGAGAAGACTGAAAACCCGGGCCCCAGAAAACGCGTTGCGAGCCTCTTAGGACCATCCAAAAGGGTCACCAAAGGAAGGCTTTGGGTACAAGTGAACTCCCCAGGGGAGCCTTTACGCAGCCCCACATGCAACTGGACCCTTCGGGTTCGCTGTTTCCGAGCATCCCTAAACATAGCCTTAGCCGGCATCGAAGTCGACTGAAAAATCAGGCCCCAGGAAATGCGTTGCGAGCCCTTTTCGCCCATCCAAAAGTGTCACCAAAGGAAGGCTTTGGATACAAGTGAACTCCCCAGGGGAGCCTTTACGCAGCCCCACATGCAACTGGACCCTCCGGGTTCGATTTTTCCGAACAACCCTAAATATATCACTAGCCGGCATGGGAGAAGACTGAAAACCCGGGCCCCAGAAAACGCGTTGCGAGCCTCTTAGGACCATCCAAAAGTGCCCCCAAAGGAAGGCTTTGTGTACAAGTGAACTCCCCAGGGGAGCCTTTACGCAGCCCCACATGCAACTGGACCCTCCGGGTTCGCTGTTTCCGAGCATCCCTAAACATAGCCCTAGACGGCATCGCAGTCGACTGAAAAATCAGGCCCCAGGAAATGCGTTGCGAGCCCTTTTCGCCCATCCAAAAGTGCCGCCAAAGGAAGGCTTTGGGTACAAGTGAACTCCCCAGGGGAGCCTTTCCGCAGCCCCACATGCAACTGGACCCTCCGGGTTCGCTGTTTCCGAGCATCCCTAAACATAGCCCTAGCCGGCATCGCAGACGAGTGAAAAATCAGGCCCCAGGAAATGCGTTACGAGCCCTTTTCGCCCATCCAAAAGTGCCCACAAAGGAAGGCTTTGGGTACAAGTGAACTCCCCAGGGGAGCCTTTACGCAGCCCCACATGCAACTGGACTCTTCGGGTTCGCTGTTTCCGAGTATCCCTAAACATAGCCCTAGCCGGCATCGAAGACGACTGAAAAATCAGGCCCCAGGAAATGCGTTGCAAGCCCTTTTCGCTCATCCGAAACTGCCCCCAAAGGAAGGCTTTGGGTACAAGTGAACTCCCCAGGGGAGCCTTTACGCAGCCCCACATGCAACTGGACCCTCCGGGTTCGCTGTTTCCGAGCATCCCTAAACATAGCCCTAGCCGGCATCGATGACGACTGAAATATCAGGCCCCAGGAAATGCGTTGCGAGCCCTTTTCGCCCATCCAAAAGTGCCTCCAAAGGAAGGCTTTGGGTACAAGTGAACTCCCTAGGGGAGCCTTTACGCAGCCCCACATGCAACTGGACCCTCCGGGATCGATGTTTCCGAGCATCCCTAAACATAGCCCTAGCCGGCATAGAAGACGACTGAAAAATCAAGCCCCAGAAAATGCGTTGCGAGCCTCTTTGGACCATCCAAAAGTGCCCCCAAAGGAAGGCTTTGGGTACAAGTGAACTCCCTAGGGGAGCCTTTACGCAGCCCCACATGCAACTGGACCCTCCGGGATCGATGTTTCCGAGCATCCCTAAACATAACCCTCGCCGGCATAGAAGACGACTGAAAAATCAAGCCCCAGGAAATGCGTTGCAAGCCCTTTTCGCCCATCCAAAATTGCCCCCAAAGGAAGGCTTTGGGTACAAGAGAATTCCACAGGGGAGCCTTTACGCAGCCCCACATGCAACTGGACCCTTCGGGTTCGATTTTTCCGAGCAACCCTAAATATATCCCTAGCCGGCATGGGAGAAGACTGAAAAACCGAGCCCCAGAAAAAGCGTTGCAAGCCCCTTTGGACCATCCAAAAGTGTCACCAAAGGAAGGCTTTGGGTACAAGTGAACTCCCCAGGGGAGCCTTTCCGCAGCCCCACATGCAACTGGACCCTCCGGGTTCACTGTTTCCGAGCATCCCTAAACATAGCCCTATACAGCATCGAAGACGAATGAAAAATCAGGCCCCAGGAAATGCGTTGCGAGCCCTTTTCGCCCATCCAAAAGTGTCACCAAAGGAAGGCTTTGGATACAAGTGAACTCCCCAGGGGAGCCTTTACGCAGCCCCACATGCAACTGGACCCTCCGGGTTCGATTTTTCCGAACAACCCTAAATATATCACTAGCCGGCATGGGAGAAGACTGAAAACCCGGGTCCCAGAAAACGCGTTGCGAGCCTCTTAGGACCATCCAAAAGGGTCACCAAAGGAAGGCTTTGGGTACAAGTGAACTCCCCAGGGGAGCCTTTACGCAGCCCCACATGCAACTGGACCCTCCGGGTTCGCTGTTTCCGAGCATCCCTAAACATAGCCCTAGCCGGCATCGAAGTCGACTGAAAAATCAGACCCCAGGAAATGCGTTGCAAGCCCTTTTCGCCCATCCAAAAGTGCCCCCAAAGGAAGGCTTTGGGTACAAGTGAACTCCCCAGGGGAGCCTTTACGCAGCCCCACATGCAACTTGACCCTCCAGGTTCGATTTTTCTGAGCAAACCTAAATATATCACTAGCCGGCTTGGGAGAAGAATGAAAACCCGGGCCCCAGAAAACGGGTTGCAAGCCTCTTTGGACCATCCATAAGTATCACCAAAGGAAGGCTTTGGGTACAAGTGAACTCACCAGGGGAGCCTTTACGCAGCCCCACATGCAACTGGACCCTCCGGGTTCGCTGTTTCCGAGCATCCCTAAACATATCCCTAGCAGGCATAGAAGACGACTGAAAAATCAAGCCCCAGGAAATGCGTTCCGAGGCCTTTTCGCCCATCCAAAAGTGCCCCCAAAGGAAGGCTTTGGGTACAAGTGAACTCCCCAGGGGAGCCTTTACGCAGCCCCACATGCAACTGGACTCTTCGGGTTCGCTGTTTCCGAGTATCCCTAAACATAGCCCTAGCCGGCATCGAAGACGACTGAAAAATCAGGCCCCAGGAAATGCGTTGCGAGCCTCTTTGGACCATCCAAAAGTGCCCCCAAAGGAAGGCTTTGGTTACAAGTGAACTCCCTAGGGGAGCCTTTACGCAGCCCCACATGCAACTGGACCCTCCGGGATCGCTGTTTCCGAGCATCCCTAAACATAACCCTAGCCGGCATCGAAGACGACTGAAAAATCAGACCCCAGGAAATGCGTTGCGAGCCCTTTTCGTCCATCCAAAAGTGCCCCCAAAGGAAGGCTTTGGGTACAAGTGAACTCCCCAGGGGAGCCTTTCCGCAGCCCCACATGCAACTGGACCCTCCGGGTTCGCTGTTTCCGAGCATCCCTAAACATAGCCCTAGCCGGCATCGAAGTCGACTGAAAAATCAGGCCCCAGGAAATGCGTTGCGAGCCCCTTAGGACCATCCAAAAGTGCCCCCAAAGGAAGGCTTTGGATACAAGTGAACTCCCCAGGGGAGCCTTTACGCAGCCCCACATGCAACTGGACCCTCTGGTTTCGATTTTTCCGAGCAACCCTATATATATCACTAGCCGGCATGGGAGAAGACTGAAAACCCGGGCCCCAGAAAACGCGTTGCAAGCCCCTTTGGACCATCCAAAAGTGTCACCAAAGGAAGGCTTTGGGTACAAGTGAACTCCCCAGGGGAGCCTTTACGCAGCCCCACATGCAACTGGACCCTCCGGGTTCGCTGTTTCCGAGCATCCCTAAACATAGCCCTAGCCGGCATCGATGACGACTGAAAAATCAGGCCCCAGGAAATGCGTTACGAGCCCTTTTCGCCCATCCAAAAGTGCCCCCAAAGGAAGGCTTTGGGTACAAGTGAACTCCCCAGGGGAGCCTTTACGCAGCCCCACATGCAACTGGACTCTTCGGGTTCGCTGTTTCCGAGTATCCCTAAACATAGCCCTAGCCGGCATCGAAGACGAATGAAAAATCAGGCCCCAGGAAATGCGTTGCGAGCCCCTTTGGACCATCCAAAAGTGCCCCCAAAGGAAGGCTTTGGGTACAAGAGAACTCCCCAGGGGAGCCTTTACGCAGCCCCACATGCAACTGGACCCTTCTGGTTCGATTTTTCCGAGCAACCCTAAATATATCCCTAGCCGGCATGGGAGAAGACTGAAAACCCGAGCCCCAGAAAACGCATTGCAAGCCCCTTTGGACCATCCAAAAGTGTCACCAAAGGAAGGCTTTGGGTACAAGAGAACACCCCAGGGGAGCCTTTACGCAGCCCCACATGCAACTGGACCCTCCGGGTTCGCTGTTCATGAGCAAACCTAAACGTAGCCGTAGCCGTCATCGGACACGACTGAAAAATCAGGCCCCAGGATATGCGTTGCAAGCCCCTTTGGACCATCCAAAAGTGTCACCAAAGGAAGGCTTTGGGTACAAGTGAACTCCCCAGGGGAGCCTTTACGCAGCCCCACATGCAACTGGACCCTCCGGGTTCGCTGTTTCCGAGCATCCCTAAACATAGCCCTAGCCGGCATCGAAGACAAGTGAAAAATCAGGCCCCAGGAAATGCGTTGCGAGCCCTTTTCGCCCATCCAAAAGTGCACCCAAAGGAAGGCTTTGGGTACAAGTGAACTCACCAGGGGAGCCTTTACGCAGCCCCACATGCAACTGGACCCTCCGGGTTCGCTGTTTCCGAGCATCCCTAAAAATAGCCCTAGCCGGCATCGAAGTCGACTGAAAAATCAGGCCCCAGGAAATGCGTTGCGAGCCCTTTTCGCCCATCCAAAAGTGCCCCCAAAGGAAGGCTTTGGGTACAAGTGAACTCCCCAGGGGAGCCTTTACGCAGCCCCACATGCAACTGGACCCTCCGGGTTCACTGTTTCCGAGCATCCCTAAACATAGCCCTAGCCGGCATCGATGACGACTGAAAAATCAGGCCCCAGGAAATGCGTTGCGAGCCCTTTTCGCCCATCCAAAAGTGCCCCCAAAGGAAGGCTTTGGATACAAGTGAACTCCCCAGGGGAGCCTTTACGCAGCCCCACATGCAACTGGACCCTCCGGGTTCGCTGTTTCCGAGCATTCCTAAACATAGCCCTAGCCGTCATCGATGACGACTGAAAAATCAGGCCCCAGGAAATGCGTTGCGAGCCCCTTTGGACCATCCAAAAGTGCCCCCAAAGGAAGGGTTTGGGTACAATAGAACTCCCCAGGGGAGCCATTACGCAGCCCCACATGCAACTGGACCCTTCGGGTTCGATTTTTCCGAGCAACCCTAAATATATCCCTAGCCGGCATGGGAGAAGACTGAAAACCCGAGCCCCAGAAAACGCATTGCAAGCCCCTTTGGACCATCCAAAAGTGTCACCAAAGGAAGGCTTTGGGTACAAGAGAACACCCCAGGGGAGCCTTTACGCAGCCCCACATGCAACTGGGTCCTCCGGGTTCGCTGTTCATGAGCAAACCTAAACGTAGCCGTAGCCGTCATCGGACACGACTGAAAAATCAGGCCCCAGGATATGCGTTGCAAGCCCCTTTGGACCATCCAAAAGTGTCACCAAAGGAAGGCTTTGGGTACAAGTGAACTCCCCAGGGGAGCCTTTACGCAGCCCCACATGCAACTGGACCCTCCGGGTTCGCTGTTTCCGAGCATCCCTAAACATAGCCCTAGCCGGCATCGAAGACAAGTGAAAAATCAGGCCCCAGGAAATGCGTTGCGAGCCCTTTTCGCCCATCCAAAAGTGCACCCAAAGGAAGGCTTTGGGTACAAGTGAACTCCCCAGGGGAGCCTTTACGCAGCCCCACATGCAACTGGACCCTCCGGGTTCGCTGTTTCCGAGCATCCCTAAACATAGCCCTAGCCGGCATCGAAGTCGACTGAAAAATCAGGCCCCAGGAAATGCGTTGCGAGCCCTTTTCGCCCATCCAAAAGTGCCGCCAAAGGAAGGCTTTGGGTACAAGTGAACTCCCCAGGGGAGCCTTTACGCAGCCCCACATGCAACTGGACCCTCTGGGTTCGCTGTTTCCGAGCATCCCTAAACATAGCCCTAGCCGGCATCGCAGACGAGTGAAAAATCAGGCCCCAGGAAATGCGTTACGAACCCTTTTCGCCCATCCAAAAGTGCCCCCAAAGGAAGGCTTTGGGTACAAGTGAACTCCCCAGGGGAGCCTTTCCGCAGCCCCACATGCAACTGGACTCTTCGGGTTCGCTGTTTCCGAGTATCCCTAAACATAGCCCTAGCCGGCATCGAAGACGAATGAAAAATCAGGCCCCAGGAAATGCGTTGCAAGCCCTTTTCGCTCATCCGAAACTGCCCCCAAAGGAAGGCTTTGGGTACAAGTGAACTCCCCAGGGGAGCCTTTACGCAGCCCCACATGCAACTGGACCCTCCGGGTTCGCTGTTTCCGAGCATCCCTAAACATATCCCTAGCCGGCATCGATGACGACTGAAAAATCAGGCCCCAGGAAATGCGTTGCGAGCCCTTTTCGCCCATCCAAAAGTGCCCCCAAAGGAAGGCTTTGGGTACAAGTGAACTCCCCAGGGGAGCCTTTACGCAGCCCCACATGCAACTGGACCCTCCGGGTTCGCTGTTTCCGAGCATTCCTAAACATAGCCCTAGCCGTCATCGATGACGACTGAAAAATCAGGCCCCAGGAAATGCGTTGCGAGCCCCTTTGGACCATCCAAAAGTGCCCCCAAAGGAAGGGTTTGGGTACAATAGAACTCCCCAGGGGAGCCATTACGCAGCCCCACATGCAACTGGACCCTTCGGGTTCGATTTTTCCGAGCAACCCTAAATATATCCCTAGCCGGCATGGGAGAAGACTGAAAACCCGAGCCCCAGAAAACGCATTGCAAGCCCCTTTGGACCATCCAAAAGTGTCACCAAAGGAAGGCTTTGGGTACAAGAGAACACCCCAGGGGAGCCTTTACGCAGCCCCACATGCAACTGGACCCTCCGGGTTCGCTGTTCATGAGCAAACCTAAACGTAGCCGTAGCCGTCATCGGACACGACTGAAAAATCAGGCCCCAGGATATGCGTTGCAAGCCCCTTTGGACCATCCAAAAGTGTCACCAAAGGAAGGCTTTGGGTACAAGTGAACTCCCCAGGGGAGCCTTTACGCAGCCCCACATGCAACTGGACCCTCCGGGTTCGCTGTTTCCGAGCATCCCTAAACATAGCCCTAGCCGGCATCGAAGACAAGTGAAAAATCAGGCCCCAGGAAATGCGTTGCGAGCCCTTTTCGCCCATCCAAAAGTGCACCCAAAGGAAGGCTTTGGGTACAAGTGAACTCCCCAGGGGAGACTTTCCGCAGCCCCACATGCAACTGGACCCTCCGGGTTCGATGTTTCCGAGCATCCCTAAACATAGCCCTAGCCGGTATCGATGTCGACTGAAAATCAGACCCCAGGAAATGCGTTGCGAGCCCTTTTCGCCCATCCAAAAGTGCCCCCAAAGGAAGGCTTTGGGTACAAGAGAACTCCCCAGGGGAGCCTTTACGCAGCCCCACATGCAACTGGACCCTCCGGGTTCGCTGTTTCCGAGCATCCCTAAACATAGCCCTAGCCGGCATCAATGACGACTGAAAAATCAGGCCCCAGGAAATGCGTTACGAGCCCTTTTCGCCCATCCAAAAGTGCCCCCAAAGGAAGGCTTTGGATACAAGTGAACTCCCCAGGGGAGCCTTTACGCAGCCCCACATGCAACTGGACTCTTCGGGTTCGCTGTTTCCGAGTATCCCTAAACATAGCCCTAGCCGGCATCGAAGACGAATGAAAAATCAGGCCCCAGGAAATGCGTTGCAAGCCTCTTTGGACCATCCAAAACTGAACCCAAAGGAAGGATTTGGGTACAAGTGAACTCCCCAGGGGAGCCTTTACGCAGCCCCACATGCAACTGGACCCTCCGGGTTTGCTGTTTCCGAGCATCCCTAAAAATAGCCCTAGCCGGCATCGATGACGACTGAAAAATCAGGCCCCAGGAAATGCGTTGCGAGCCCTTTTCGCCCATCCAAAAGTGCCCCCAAAGGAAGGCTTTGGATACAAGTGAACTCCCCAGGGGAGCCTTTACGCAGCCCCACATGCAACTGGACCCTCCGGGTTCGCTGTTTTCGAGCATCCCTAAACATATCCCTCGCCGGCATAGAAGACGACTGAAAAATCAAGCCCCAGGAAATGCGTTGCAAGCCCTTTTCGCCCATCCAAAAGTTTCCCCTAAGGAAGGCTTTGGGTACAAGAGAATTCCACAGGGGAGCCTTTACGCAGCCCCACATGCAACTGGACCCTTCGGGTTCGATTTTTCCGAGCAACCCTAAATATATCCCTAGCCGGCATGGGAGAAGACTGAAAAACCGAGCCCCAGAAAAAGCGTTGCAAGCCCCTTTGGACCATCCAAAGTGTCACCAAAGGAAGGCTTTGGGTACAAGTGAACTCCCCAGGGGAGCCTTTACGCAGCCCCACATGCAACTGGACCCTCCGGGTTCGATTTTTCCGAGCAATCCTAAATATATCCCTAGCCGGCTTAGGAGAAGACTGAAAACCTGGGCCCCAGAAAACACGTTGCAAGCCCCTTTGGACCATGCAAATGTGTCACCAAAGGAAGGCTTTGGGTACAAGTGAACTCCCCAGGGGAGCCTTTACGCAGCCCCACATGCAACTGGACCCTCCGGGTTCACTGTTTCCGAGCATCCCTAAACATAGCCCTATACAGCATCGAAGACGAATGAAAATCAGGCCCCAGGAAATGCGTTGCGAGACCTTTTCGCCCATCCAAAGTGCCCCCAAAGGAAGGCTTTGGATACAAGTGAACTCCCCAGGGGAGCCTTTACGCAGCCCCACATGCAACTGGACCCTCCGGGTTCGATTTTTCCGAGCAACCCTAAATATATCACTAGCCGGCATGGGATAAGACTGAAAACCCGGGCCCCAGAAAACGCGTTGCGAGCCCCTTAGGACCATCCAAAAGTGTCACCAAAGGAAGGCTTTGGGTACAAGTGAACTCCCCAGGGGAGCCTTTACGCAGCCCCACATGCAACTGGACCCTCCGTGTTCGCTGTTTCTGAGCATCCCTAAACATATCCCTAGCCGGCATCGAAGTCGACTGAAAAATCAGACCCCAGGAAATGCGTTGCGAGCCCTTTTCGTCCATCCAAAAGTGCCCCCAAAGGAAGGCTTTGGGTACAAGTGAACTCCCCAGGGGAGCCTTTACGCAGCCCCACATGCAACTGGACCCTCCGGGTTCGATTTTTCTGAGCAAACCTAAATATATCACTAGCCGGCTTGGGATAAGACTGAAAACCCGGGCCCCAGAAAACGGGTTGCAAGCCTCTTTGGACCATCCAAAAGTATCACCAAAGGAAGGCTTTGGGTACAAGTGAACTCCCCAGGGGAGCCTTTACGCAGCCCCACATGCAACTGGACCCTCCGGGTTCGCTGTTTCCGAGCATCCCTAAACATAGCCCTAGCCGGCATCGAAGACGAGTGAAAAATCAGGCCCCAGGAAATGCGTTGCGAGCCCTTTTCGCCCATCCAAAAGTGCCCCCAAAGGAAGGCTTTGGGTACAAGTGAACTCCCCAGGGGAGCCTTTACGCAGCCCCACATGCAACTGGACCCTCTGGGTTCGCTGTTCCTGAGCAAACCTAAACGTAGCCCTGGCTGTCATAGGAGACGACTGAAAAATCAGGCCCCAGAAAATGCGTTGCGAGCCCCTTCGGACCATCCAAAAGTGCTCCCAAAGGAAGGCTTTGGGTACCTCTGAAGTTCCCAGGGGAGCCTTTACGCAGCCCCACATGCAACTGGACCCTCCGGGTTCGCTGTTTCCGAGCAACCCTAATTATATTCCTAACCGGCATGGGAGAAGACTGAAAACCCGGGCCCCAGAAAACGCGTTGTAAGCCCCTTTGAAACCATCCAAAAGTGCCCCCAAAGGAAGGCTTTGGGTACAAGTGAACTCCCCAGGGGAGCCTTTACGCAGCCCCACATGCAACTGGACCCTCTGGGTTCGCTGTTTCTGAGCATCCCTAAACATAGCCCTAGCCGGCATCGATGACGACTGAAAAATCAGGCCCCAGGAAATGCGTTGCGAGCCCCTTTGGACCATCCAAAAGTGCCCCCAAAGGAAGGCTTTGGATACAAGTGAACTCACCAGGGGAGCCTTTACGCAGCCCCACATGCAACTGGACCCTCCGGGTTCGCTGTTTCTGAGCATCCCTAAACATAGCCCTAGCCGGCATCGAAGTCGACTGAAAAATCAGACCCCAGGAAATGCGTTGCGAGCCCTTTTCGTCCATCCAAAGTGCCCCCAAAGGAAGGCTTTGGGTACAAGTGAACTCCCCAGGGGAGCCTTTACGCAGCCCCACATGCAACTGGACCCTCCGGGTTCGATTTTTCTGAGCAAACCTAAATATATCACTAGCCGGCTTGGGATAAGACTGAAAACCCGGGCCCCAGAAAACGGGTTTCAAGCCTCTTTGGACCATCCAAAAGTATCACCAAAGGAAGGCTTTGGGTACAAGTGAACTCCCCAGGGGAGCCTTTACGCAGCCCCACATGCAACTGGACCCTCCGGGTTCGCTGTTTCCGAGCATCCCTAAACATAGCCCTAGCCGGCATCGAAGACGAGTGAAAAATCAGGCCCCAGGAAATGCGTTGCGAGCCCTTTTCGCCCATCCAAAAGTCTCAACAAAGGAAGGCTTTGGGTACAAGTGAACTCCCCAGGGGAGCCTTTACGCAGCCCCACATGCAACTGGACCCTGCGGGTTCGATATTTCCGAGCAACCCTAAATATATCACTAGCCGGCATGGGAGAAGACTGAAAACCCGGGCCCCAGAAAACGCGTTGCAAGCCCCTTTGGACCATCCAAAAGTGTCACCAAAGGAAGGCTTTGGGTACAAGTGAACTCCCCAGGGGAGCCTTTACGCAGCCCCACATGCAACTGGACCCTTAGGGTTCGATTTTTCCGAGCAACTCTAATTATATCCCTAACCGGCATGGGAGAAGACTGAAAACCCGGGCCCCAGAAAACGCGTTGTACGCCCCTTTGAAACCATCCAAAAGTGCCCCCAAAGGAAGGCTTTGGGTACAAGTGAACTCCCCAGGGGAGCCTTTACGCAGCCCCACATGCAACTGGACCCTCTGGGTTCGCTGTTTCTGAGCATCCCTAAACATAGCCCTAGCCGGCATCGATGACGACTGAAAAATCAGGACCCAGGAAATGCGTTGCGAGCCCCTTTGGACCATCCAAAAGTGCCCCCAAAGGAAGGCTTTGGATACAAGTGAACTCACCAGGGGAGCCTTTACGCAGCCCCACATGCAACTGGACTCTTCGGGTTCGCTGTTTCCGAGTATCCCTAAACATAGCCCTAGACCGCATCGAAGACGACTGAAAAATCAGGCCCCAGGAAATGCGTTGCGAGCCTCTTTGGACCATCCAAAACTGCCCCCAAAGGAAGGCTTTGGGTACAAGTGAACTCCCCAGGGGAGCCTTTACGCAGCCCCACATGCAACTGGACCCTCCGGGATCGATGTTTCCGAGCATCCCTAAACATAGCCCTAGCCTGAATCGAAGACGAGTGAAAAATCAGGCCCCAGGAAATGCGTTGCGAGCCCCTTAGGACCATCCAAAAGTGCCCCCAAAGGAAGGCTTTGGGTACAAGAGAACTGCCCAAGGGAGCCTTTACGCAGCCCCACATGCAACTGGACCCTCCGGGTTCGATTTTTCCGAGCAAACCTAAATATATCCCTAGCCGGCATGGGAGAAGACTGAAAACCCGGGCCCCAGAAAACGCGTTTCAAGCCCCTTTGGACAATGCAAAAGTGTCACCAAAGGAAGGCTTTGGGTACAAGTGAACTCCCCAGGGGAGCCTTTACGCAGCCCTACATGCAACTGGACCCTCCGGGTTCGCTGTTCCTGAGCAAACCTAAATGTATCCCTATCCTTCATCGGAGACGACTGAAAAATCAGGCCCCAGGAAATGCGTTGCGAGCCCCTTCGGACCATACAAAAGTGCCCCCAAAGGAAGGCTTTGGGTACATCTGAAGTTCCCAGGGGAGCCTTTACGCAGCCCCACATGCAACTGGACCCTCCGGGTTCGCTGTTCCTGAGCAAACCTAAACGTAGCCCTAGCCGTCATCGGAGACGACTGAAAAATCAGGCCCCAGGAAATGCGTTCCGAGGCCTTTTCGCCCATCCAAATGTGCCCCCAAAGGAAGACTTTGGGTACAAGTGAACTCCCCAGCGGAGCCTTTACGCAGCCCCACATGCAACTGGACCCTCCGGGTTCGCTGTTTCCGAGCATCCCTAAACATAGCCCTAGACGGCATCGAAGACGACTGAAAAATCAGGCCCCAGGAAATGCGTTGCAAGCCCTTTTCGCTCATCCGAAAGTGCCCCCAAAGGAAGGCTTTGGGTACAAGTGAACTCCCCAGGGGAGCCTTTACGCAGCCCCACATGCAACTGGACCCTCCGGGTTCGCTGTTTCCGAGCATCCCTAAACATAGCCCTAGCCGGCATAGAAGACGACTTAAAAATCAAGCCCCAGGAAATACGTTGCGAGCCCTTTTCGCCCATCCAAAAGTGCCCCCAAAGGAAGGCTTTGGGTACAAGTGAACTCCCCAGGGGAGCCTTTACGCAGCCCCACATGCAACTGGACCCTCCGGGTTCGCTGTTTCCGAGCATCCCTAAACATAGCCCTAGCCGGCATCGAAGTCGACTGAAAAATCAGGCCCCAGGAAATGCGTTCCGAGGCCTTTTTGCCCATCCAAAAGTGCCCGCAAAGGAAGACTTTAGGTACAAGAGAACTCCCCAGGGGAGCCTTTACGCAGCCCCACATGCAACTGGACCCTCCGGGTTCGCTGTTCCTGAGCAAACCTAAATGTATCCCTATCCGTCATCGGAGACGACTGAAAAATCAGGCCCCAGGAAATGCGTTGCAAGCCCCTTCGGACCATACAAAAGTGCCCCCAAAGGAAGGCTTTCGGTACATCTGAAGTTCCCAGGGGAGCCTTTACGCAGCCCCACATGCAACTGGACCCTCCGGGTTCGCTGTTCCTGAGCAAACCTAAACGTAGCCCTAGCCGTCATCGGAGACGACTGAAAAATCAGGCCCCAGGAAATGCGTTCCGAGGCCTTTTCGCCCATCCAAATGTGCCCCCAAAGGAAGACTTTGGGTACAAGTGAACTCCCCAGGGGAGCCTTTACGCAGCCCCACATGCAACTGGACCCTCCGGGTTCGCTGTTTCCGAGCATCCCTAAACATAGCCCTAGACGGCATCGAAGACAAATGAAAAATCAGGCCCCAGGAAATGCGTTGCAAGCCCTTTTCGCTCATCCGAAAGTGCCCCCAAAGGAAGGCTTTGGGTACAAGTGAACTCCCCAGGGGAGCCTTTACGCAGCCCCACATGCAACTGGACCCTCCGGGTTCGCTGTTTCCGAGCATCCCTAAACATAGCCCTAGCCGGCATCGAAGACGAGTGAAAAATCAGGCCCCAGGAAATGCGTTGCGAGCCCTTTTCGCCCATTCAAAAGTGTCACCAAAGGAAGGCTTTGGGTACAAGTGAACTCCCCAGGGGAGCCTTTACGCAGCCCCACATGCAACTGGACCCTCCGGGTTCGCTGTTCCTGAGCAAACCTAAACGTAGCCCTGGCCGTCATAGGAGACGACTGAAAAATCAGGCCCCAGAAAATGCGTTGCGAGCCCCTTCGGACCATCCAAAAGTGCTCCCAAAGGAAGGCTTTGGGTACCTCTGAAGTTCCCAGGGGAGCCTTTACGCAGCCCCACATGCAACTGGACCCTTAGGGTTCGATTTTTCCGAGCAACCCTAATTATATCCCTAACCGGCATGGGAGAAGACTGAAAACCCGGGCCCCAGAAAACGCTTTGTAAGCCCTTTTGAAACCATCCAAAAGTGCCCCCAAAGGAAGGCTTTGGGTACAAGTGAACTCCCCAGGGGAGCCTTTACGCAGCCCCACATGCAACTGGACCCTCCGGGATCGATGTTTCCGAGCATCCCTAAACATAGCCCTAGCCGGCATCGATGACGACTGAAAAATCAGGCCCCAGGAAATGCGTTGCGAGCCCCTTAGGACCATCCAAAAGTGCCCCCAAAGGAAGGCTTTGGGTACAAGAGAACTGCCCAAGGGAGCCTTTACGCAGCCCCACATGCAACTGGACCCTCCGGGTTCGATTTTTCCGAGCAAACCTAAATATATCACTAGCCGGCATGGGAGAAGACTGAAAACCCGGGCCCCAGAAAACGCGTTTCAAGCCCCTTTGGACAATGCAAAAGTGTCACCAAAGGAAGGCTTTGGGTACAAGTGAACTCCCCAGGGGAGCCTTTACGCAGCCCTACATGCAACTGGACCCTCCGGGTTCGCTGTTTCCGAGCATCCCTAAACATAGCCCTAGCCGGCATAGAAGACGACTGAAAAATCAAGCCCCAGGAAATGCGTTGCGAGCCCTTTTCGCCCATCCAAAAGTGCCCCCAAAGGAAGGCTTTGGGTACAAGTGAACTCCCCAGGGGAGCCTTTACGCAGCCCCACATGCAACTGGACCCTCCGGGTTCGCTGTTTCCGAGCATCCCTAAACATAGCCCTAGCCGGCATCGAAGTCGAATGAAAAATCATACCCCAGGAAATGCGTTCCGAGGCCTTTTTGCCCATCCAAAAGTGCCCGCAAAGGAAGGCTTTAGGTACAAGAGAACTCCCCAGGGGAGCCTTTACGCAGCCCCACATGCAACTGGACCCTCCGGGTTCGCTGTTTCCGAGCATCCCTAAACATATCCCTAGCCGGCATCGATGACGACTGAAAAATCAAGCCCCAGGAAATGCGTTGCGAGCCCTTTTCGCCCATCCAAAAGTGCCCCCAAAGGAAGGTTTTGGGTACAAGTGAACTCCCCAGGGGAGCCTTTACGCAGCCCCACATGCAACTGGACCCTCCGGGTTCGCTGTTCCTGAGCAAACCTAAACGTAGCCCTATCCGTCATCGGAGACGACTGAAAAATCAGGCCCCAGGAAATGCGTTCCGATGCCTTTTCGCCCATCCAAATGTGCCCCCAAAGGAAGACTTTGGGTACAAGTGAACTCCCCAGGGGAGCCTTTACGCAGCCCCACATGCAACTGGACCCTCCGGGTTCGCTGTTTCCGAGCATCCCTAAACATAGCCCTAGACGGCATCGAAGACGACTGAAAAATCAGGCCCCAGGAAATGCGTTGCGAGACCTTTTCGCTCATCCAAAAGTGCCCCCAAAGGAAGGCTTTGGGTACAAGTGAACTCCCCAGGGGAGCCTTTACGCAGCCCCACATGCAACTGGACCCTCCGGGTTCGCTGTTTCCGAGCATCCCTAAACATAGCCCTAGCCGGCATCGAAGACGAGTGAAAAATCAGGCCCCAGGAAATGCGTTGCGAGCCCTTTTCGCCCATCCAAAAGTGTCACCAAAGGAAGGCTTTGGGTACGAGTGAACTCCCCAGGGGAGCCTTTACGCAGCCCCACATGCAACTGGACCCTCCGGGTTCGCTGTTCCTGAGCAAACCTAAACGTAGCCCTGGCCGTCATAGGAGACGACTGAAAAATCAGGCCCCAGGAAATGCGTTGCGAGC
Source organism: Anas acuta (assembly GCF_963932015.1). NCBI lineage: Eukaryota > Metazoa > Chordata > Aves > Anseriformes > Anatidae > Anas > Anas acuta. The sequence goes on along the minus strand of NW_027076193.1, from coordinate 428,464 downwards.
CCCTTCGGACCATCCAAAAGTGCTCCCAAAGGAAGGCTTTGGGTACATCTGAAGTTCCCAGGGGAGCCTTTACGCAGCCCCACACGCAACTGGACCCTTCGGGTTCGATTTTTCCGAGCAACCCTAATTATATCCCTAACCGGCATGGGAGAAGACTGAAAACCTGGGCCCCAGAAAACGCGTTACAAGCCCCTTTGGACCATCCAAAAGTGCCCCCAAAGGAAGGCTTTGGGTACAAGTGAACTCCCCAGAAGAGCCTTTACGCAGCCCCACATGCAACTGGACCCTCCGGGTTCGCTGTTTCCGAGCATCCCTAAACATATCCCTAGCCGGCATCGATGACGACTGAAAAATCAGGCCCCAGGAAATGCGTTGCGAGCCCTTTTCGCCCATCCAAAAGTGCCCCCAAAGGAAGGCTTTTGGTACAAGTGAACTCCCCAGGGGAGCCTTTACGCAGCCCCACATGCAACTGGACCCTCCGGGTTCGATGTTTCCGAGCATCCCTAAACATAGTCCTAGCCGGCATCGAAGACGACTGAAAAATCAGACCCCAGGAAATGCGTTGCGAGCCCCTTTGGACCATCCAAAAGTGCCCCTAAAGGAAGGCTTTGGATACAAGTGAACTCCCCAGGGGAGCCTTTACGCAGCCCCACATGCAACTGGACCCTCCGGGTTCGATTTTTCCGAGCAACCCTAAATATATCACTAGCCGGCATGGGAGAAGACTGAAAACCCGGGCCCCAGAAAACGCGTTTCAAGCCCATTTGGACCATACAAAAGTGTCACCAAAGGAAGGCTTTGGGTACAAGTGAACTCCCCAGGGGAGCCTTTACGCAGCCCCACATGCAACTGGACCCTCCGGGTTCGCTGTTTCCGAGCATCCCTAAACATAGCCCTAGCCGGCATCGATGACAACTGAAAAATCAGGCCCCAGGAAATGCGTTCGGAGGCCTTTTCGCCCATCCAAATGGGCCCCCAATGGAAGGCTCTGGGTACAAGAGAACTCCCCAGGGGAGCCTTTACGCAGCCGCACATGCAACTGGACCCTCCGGGTTCGCTGTTCCTGAGCAAACCTAAACGTAGCCCTAGCCGTCATCGGAGACAACTGAAAAATCATGCCCCAGGAAATGCGTTCCGAGGCCTTTTCGCCCATCCAAAAGTGCCCGCAAAGGAAGACTTTTGGTACAAGAGAACTCCCCAGGGGAGCCTTTCCGCAGCCCCACATGCAACTGGACCCTCCGGGTTCGCTGTTTCCGAGCATCCCTAAACATAGTCCTAGACGGCATCGCTGACGAGTGAAAAATTAGGCCTCAGGAAATGCGTTGCGAGCCCTTTTTGCCCATCCAAAAGTGCCCCCAAAGGAAGGCTTTGGGTACAAGTGAACTCCCCAGGGGAGCCTTTACGCAGCCCCACATGCAACTGGACCCTCCGGGTTCGATTTTTCCGAGCAACCCTAAATATATCACTAGCCGGCATGGGAGAAGACTGACAATCCGGGCCCCAGAAAACGCGTTGCAAGCCCCTTTGGACCATCCAAAAGTATCACCAAAGGAAGGCTTTGGGTACAAGTGAACTCCCCAGGGGAGCCTTTCCGCAGCCCCACATGCAACTGGACCCTCCGGGTTCGCTGTTTCCGAGCATCCCTAAACATAGCCCTAGCCGGCATAGAAGACGACTGAAAAATCAAGCCCCAGGAAATGGGTTGCGAGCCCTTTTCGCCCATCCAAAAGTGCCCCCAAAGGAAGGCTTTGGGTACAAGTGAACTCCCCAGGGGAGCCTTTACGCAGCCCCACATGCAACTGGACCCTCCGGGTTCGTTGTTTCCGAGCAATCCTAAATATATCCCTTGCCGGCTTGGGAGAAGACTGAAAACCCGGGCCCCAGAAAACGCGTTGCAAGCCCCTTTGGACCATCCAAAAGTGTCACCAAAGAAGGCTTAGGGTACAAGTGAACTCCCCAGGGGAGCCTTTACGCAGCCCCACATGCAACTGGACCCTCCGGGTTCGCTGATTCCGAGCATCCCTAAACATAGCCCTAGCCAGCATCGAAGACAAGTTAAAAATCAGGCCCCAGGAAATGCGTTGCGAGCCCCTTCGGACCATCCAAAAGTGCCCCCAAAGGAAGGCTTTGGGTACATCTGAAGTTCCCAGGGGAGCCTTTACGCAGCCCCACATGCAACTGGATCCTCCGGGTTCGCTGTTTCCAAGCATCCCTAAACATAGCCCTAGACGACATCGATGACGACTGAAAAATCAGGCCCCAGGAAATGAGGTACGAGACCTTTTCGCCCATCCAAATGTGCCCCCAAAGGAAGGCTTTGGGTACAAGTGAACTCCCCAGGGGAGCCTTTACGCAGCCCCACATGCAACTGGACCCTCCGGGTTCGCTGTTCCTGAGCAAACCTAAACGTAGCCCTAGCCGTCATCGGAGACGAGTAAAAAATCAGGCCCCAAGAAATGCGTTGCGAGCCCCTTTGGACCATCCAAAAGTGCCCCCAAAGGAAGGCTTTGGGTACAAGTGAACTCCCCAGGGGAGCCTTTACGCAGCCTCACATGCAACTGGACCCTCCGGGTTCGCTGTTTCCGAGCATCCCTAAACATAGCCCTAGCCGGCATAGAAGACGACTGAAAAATCAAGCCCCAGGAAATGCGTTGTGAGCCCTTTTCGTCCATCCAAAAGTGCCCCCAAAGGAAGGCTTTGGGTACAAGAGAATTCCACAGGGGAGCCTTTACGCAGCCCCACATGCAACTGGACCCTTCGGGTTCGATTTTTCCGAGCAACCCTAAATATATCCCTAGCCGGCATGGGAGAAGACTGAAAACCCGAGCCCCAGAAAAAGCGTTGCAAGCCCCTTTGGACCATCCAAAAGTGTCACCAAAGGAAGGCTTTGGGTACAAGTGAACTCCCCAGGGGAGCCTTTACGCAGCCCCACATGCAACTGGACCCTCCGGGTTCGCTGTTTCCGAGCATTCCTAAACATAGCCCTAGCCGGCATGGATGACGACTGAAAAATCAGGCCCCAGGAAATGCGTTGCGAGCCCCTTTGGACCATCCAAAAGTGCCCCCAAAGGAAGGCTTTGGATACAAGTGAACTCCCCAGGGGAGCCTTTACGCAGCCCCACATGCAACTGGACCCTCCGGGTTCGTTGTTTCCGAGTAATCCTAAATATATCCCTTGCCGGCTTGGGAGAAGACTGAAAACCCGGGCCCCAGAAAACGCGTTGCAAGCCCCTTTGGAACATCCAAAAGTGTCACCAAAGGAAGGCTTTGGGTACAAGTGAACTCCCCAGGGGAGCCTTTACGCAGCCCCACATGCAAATGGACCCTTCGGGTTCACTGTTTCCGAGCATCCCTAAACATAGCCCTAGCCGGCATCAATGACGACTGAAAAATCAGGCCCCAGGAAATGCGTTACGAGCCCTTTTCGCCCATCCAAAAGTGCCCCCAAAGGAAGGCTTTGGGTACAAGTGAACTCCCCAGGGGAGCCTTTACGCAGCCTCATATGCAACTGGACACTCCGGGTTCGATTTTTCCGAGCAACCCTAAATATATCACTAGCCGGCATGGGAGAAGACTGAAAACCCGGGCCCCAGAAAACGCGTTGCAAGCCCCTTTGGACCATCCAAAACTGTCACGAAAGGAAGGCTTTGGGTACAAGTGAACTCCCCAGGGGAGCCTTTACGCAGCCCCACATACAACTGGACCCTCCGGGTTCGCTGTTTCCGAGCATCCCTAAACATAGCCCTAGCCGGCATCGAAGACGAGTGAAAAATCAGGACCCAGGAAATGCGTTGCGAGCCCCTTCGGACCATCCAAAAGTGCCCCCAAAGGAAGACTTTGGGTATAAATGAACTCCCCAGGGGAGCCATTACGCAGCCCCACATGCAACTGGACCCTCCGGGTTCGATTTTTCCGAGCAAACCTAAATATATCACTAGCCGGCATGGGAGAAGACTGAAGACCCGGGCCCCAGAAAACGCGTTGCAAGCCCCTTTGGACCATCCAAAAGTATCACCAAAGGAAGGCTTTGGGTACAAGTGAACTCCCCAGGGGAGCCTTTACGCAGCCCCACATGCAACTGGACCCTCCGGGTTCGCTGTTTCCGAGCATCCCTAAACATAGCCCTCGCCGGCATAGAAGACGACTGAAAAATCAAGCCCCAGGAAATGCGTTCCGAGGCCTTTTCGCCCATCCAAATGTGCCCCCAAAGGAAGGCTTTGGGTACAAGTGAACTCCCCAGGGGAGACTTTACGCAGCCCCACATGCAACTGGACCCTCCGGGTTCGCTGTTTCCGAGCATCCCTAAACATAGTCCTAGAGGGCATCAGAGACGAGTGAAAAATCAAGCCCCAGGAAATGCGTTGCGAGCCCTTTTCGCCCATCCAAAAGTGCCCCCAAAGGAAGGCTTTGGGTACAAGTGAACTCCCCAGGGGAGCCTTTACGCAGCCCCACATGCAACTGGACCCTCCGGGTTCGCTGTTTCCGAGCATCCCTAAACATAGCCCTAGCCGGCATCGAGGACAAGTGAAAAATCAGGACCCAGGAAATGCGTTGCGAGCCCCTTCGGACCATCCAAAAGTGCCCCCAAAGGAAGGCTTTGGGTACAAGTGAACTCCCCAGGGGAGCCTTTACGCAGCCCCACATGCAACTGGACCCTCCGGGTTCGCTGATTCCGAGCATCCCTAAACATAGCCCTAGCCGGCATCGAAGACAAGTGAAAAATCAGGCCCCAGGAAATGCGTTGCGAGCCCCTTCGGACCATCCAAAAGTGCCCCCAAAGGAAGGCTTTGGGTACAAGTGAACTCCCCAGGGGAGCCTTTACGCAGCCCCACATGCAACTGGATCCTCCGGGTTCGCTGTTCCTGAGCATCCCTAAACATAGTCCTAGAGGGCATCAGAGACGAGTGAAAAATCAGGCCCCAGGAAATGCGTTGCGAGCCCTTTTCGCCCATCCAAAAGTGCCCGCAAAGGAAGACTTTAGGTACAAGAGAACTCCCCAGGGGAGCCTTTACGCAGCCCCACATGCAACTGGACCCTCCGGGTTCGCTGTTTCCGAGCATCCCTAAACATAGTCCTAGAGGGCATCAGAGACGAGTGAAAAATCAGGCCCCAGGAAATGCGTTGCGAGCCCTTTTCGCCCATCCAAAAGTGCCCCCAAAGGAAGGCTTTGGGTACAAGTGAACTCCCCAGGGGAGCCTTTACGCAGCCCCACATGCAACTGGACCCTCCGGGTTCGCTGTTTCCGAGCATCCCTAAACATAGCCCTAGCCGGCATAGAAGACGACTGAAAAATCAAGCCCCAGGAAATGCGTTGCGAGCCCTTTTCGTCGATCCAAAAGTGCCCCCAAAGGAAGGCTTTGGGTACAAGTGAACTCCCCAGGGGAGCCTTTACGCAGCCCCACATGCAACTGGACCATCCGGGTTCGTTGTTTCCGAGCAATCCTAAATATATCCCTTTCCGGCTTGGGAGAAGACTGAAAACCCGGGCCCCAGAAAACGCGTTGCAAGCCCCTTTGGACCATCCAAAAGTGTCACCAAAAGAAGGCTTAGGGTACAAGTGAACTCCCCAGGGGAGCCTTTACGCAGCCCCACATGCAACTGGACCCTCCGGGTTCGCTGATTCCGAGCATCCCTAAACATAGCCCTAGCCAGCATCGAAGACAAGTTAAAAATCAGGCCCCAGGAAATGCGTTGCGAGCCCCTTCGGACCATCCAAAAGTGCCCCCAAAGGAAGGCTTTGGGTACATCTGAAGTTCCCAGGGGAGCCTTTACGCAGCCCCACATGCAACTGGATCCTCCGGGTTCGCTGTTTCCAAGCATCCCTAAACATAGCCCTAGCCGGCATCAATGACGACTGAAAAATCAAGCCCCAGGAAATGCGTTACGAGCCCTTTTCGCCCATCCAAAAGTGCCCCCAAAGGAAGGCTTTGGGTACAAGTGAACTCCCCAGGGGAGCCTTTACGCAGCCTCATATGCAACTGGACACTCCGGGTTCGATTTTTCCGAGCAACCCTAAATATATCACTAGCCGGCATGGGAGAAGACTGAAAACCCGGGCCCCAGAAAACGCGTTGCAAGCCCCTTTGGACCATCCAAAACTGTCACGAAAGGAAGGCTTTGGGTACAAGTGAACTCCCCAGGGGAGCCTTTACGCAGCCCCACATACAACTGGACCCTCCGGGTTCGCTGTTTCCGAGCATCCCTAAACATAGCCCTAGCCGGCATCGAAGACGAGTGAAAAATCAGGACCCAGGAAATGCGTTGCGAGCCCCTTCGGACCATCCAAAAGTGCCCCCGAAGGAAGACTTTGGGTACAAATGAACTCCCCAGGGGAGCCATTACGCAGCCCCACATGCAACTGGACCCTCCGGGTTCGATTTTTCCGAGCAAACCTAAATATATCACTAGCCGGCATGGGAGAAGACTGAAGACCCGGGCCCCACAAAACGCGTTGCAAGCCCCTTTGGACCATCCAAAAGTATCACCAAAGGAAGGCTTTGGGTACAAGTGAACTCCCCAGGGGAGCCTTTACGCAGCCCCACATGCAACTGGACCCTCCGGGTTCGCTGTTTCCGAGCATCCCTAAACATAGCCCTAGCCGGCATAGAAGACGACTGAAAAATCAAGCCCCAGGAAATGCGTTCCGAGGCCTTTTCGCCCATCCAAATGTGCCCCCAAAGGAAGGCTTTGGGTACAAGTGAACTCCCCAGGGGAGCCTTTACGCAGCCCCACATGCAACTGGACCCTCCGGGTTCGCTGTTTCCGAGCATCCCTAAACATAATCCTAGAGGGCATCAGAGACGAGTGAAAAATCAGGCCCCAGGAAATGCGTTGCGAGCCCTTTTCGCCCATCCAAAAGTGCCCCCAAAGGAAGGCTTTGGGTACAAGTGAACTCCCCAGGGGAGCCTTTACGCAGCCCCACATGCAACTGGACCCTCCGGGTTCGCTGTTTCCGAGCATCCCTAAACATAGCCCTAGCCGGCATCGAAGACAAGTGAAAAATCAGGACCCAGGAAATGCGTTGCGAGCCCCTTCGGACCATCCAAAAGTGCCCCCAAAGGAAGGCTTTGGGTACAAGTGAACTCCCCAGGGGAGCCTTTACGCAGCCCCACATGCAACTGGACCCTCCGGGTTCGCTGTTTCCGAGCATCCCTAAACATAGCCCTAGCCGGCATCGAAGACAAGTGAAAAATCAGGACCCAGGAAATGCGTTGCGAGCCCCTTCGGACCATCCAAAAGTGCCCCCAAAGGAAGGCTTTGGGTACAAGAGAATTCCACAGGGGAGCCTTTACGCAGCCCCACATGCAACTGGACCCTTCGGGTTCGATTTTTCCGAGCAACCCTAAATATATCCCTAGCCGGCATGGGAGAAGACTGAAAACCCGAGCCCCACAAAAAGCGTTGCAAGCCCCTTTGGACCATCCAAAAGTGTCACCAAAGGAAGGCTTTGGGTACAAGTGAACTCCCCAGGGGAGCCTTTACGCAGCCCCACATGCAACTGGACCCTCCGGGTTCGCTGTTTCCGAGCATTCCTAAACATAGCCCTAGCCGGCATGGATGACGACTGAAAAATCAGGCCCCAGGAAATGCGTTGCGAGCCCCTTTGGACCATCCAAAAGTGCCCCCAAAGGAAGGCTTTGGATACAAGTGAACTCCCCAGGGGAGCCTTTACGCAGCCCCACATGCAACTGGACCCTCCGGGTTCGTTGTTTCCGAGCAATCCTAAATATATCCCTTGCCGGCTTGGGAGAAGACTGAAAACCCGGGCCCCAGAAAACGCGTTGCAAGCCCCTTTGGAACATCCAAAAGTGTCACCAAAGGAAGGCTTTGGGTACAAGTGAACTCCCCAGGGGAGCCTTTACGCAGCCCCACATGCAAATGGACCCTTCGGGTTCACTGTTTCCGAGCATCCCTAAACATAGCCCTAGCCGGCATCAATGACGACTGAAAAATCAGGCCCCAGGAAATGCGTTACGAGCCCTTTTCGCCCATCCAAAAGTGCCCCCAAAGGAAGGCTTTGGGTACAAGTGAACTCCCCAGGGGAGCCTTTACGCAGCCTCATATGCAACTGGACACTCCGGGTTCGATTTTTCTGAGTAACCCTAAATATATCACTAGCCGGCATGGGAGAAGACTGAAAACCCGGGCCCCAGAAAACGCGTTGCAAGCCCCTTTGGACCATCCAAAACTGTCACGAAAGGAAGGCTTTGGGTACAAGTGAACTCCCCAGGGGAGCCTTTACGCAGCCCCACATACAACTGGACCCTCCGGGTTCGCTGTTTCCGAGCATCCCTAAACATAGCCCTAGCCGGCATCGAAGACGAGTGAAAAATCAGGACCCAGGAAATGCGTTTCGAGCCCCTTCGGACCATCCAAAAGTGCCCCCAAAGGAAGACTTTGGGTACAAATGAACTCCCCAGGGGAGCCATTACGCAGCCCCACATGCAACTGGACCCTCCGGGTTCGATTTTTCCGAGCAAACCTAAATATATCACTAGCCGGCATGGGAGAAGACTGAAGACCCGGGCCCCAGAAAACGCGTTGCAAGCCCCTTTGGACCATCCAAAAGTATCACCAAAGGAAGGCTTTGGGTACAAGTGAACTCCCCAGGGGAGCCTTTACGCAGCCCCACATGCAACTGGACCCTCCGGGTTCGCTGTTTCCGAGCATCCCTAAACATAGCCCTAGCCGGCATAGAAGACGACTGAAAAATCAAGCCCCAGGAAATGCGTTCCGAGGCCTTTTCGCCCATCCAAATGTGCCCCCAAAAAAAGGCTTTGGGTACAAGTGAACTCCCCAGGGGAGCCTTTACGCAGCCCCACATGCAACTGGACCCTCCGGGTTCGCTGTTTCCGAGCATCCCTAAACATAGCCCTAGCCGGCATCGCAGACGAGTGAAAAATCAGGCCCCAGGAAATGCGTTCCGAGCCCTTTTCGCCCATCCAAAAGTGCCCCCAAAGGAAGGCTTTGGGTACAAGTGAACTCCCCAGGGGAGCCTTTACGCAGCCCCACATGCAACTGGACCCTCCGGGTTCGCTGTTTCCGAGCATCCATAAACATAGTCCTAGAGGGCATCAGAGACGAGTGAAAAATCAGGCCCCAGGAAATGCGTTGCGAGCCCTTTTCGCCCATCCAAAAGTGCCCCCAAAGGAAGGCTTTGGGTACAAGTGAACTCCCCAGGGGAGCCTTTACGCAGCCCCACATGCAACTGGACCCTCCGGGTTCGCTGTTTCCGAGCATCCCTAAACATAGTCCTAGAGGGCATCAGAGACGAGTGAAAAATCAGGCCCCAGGAAATGCGTTGCGAGCCCTTTTCGCCCATCCAAAAGTGCCCGCAAAGGAAGACTTTAGGTACAAGAGAACTCCCGAGGGGAGCCTTTACGCAGCCCCACATGCAACTGGACCCTCCGGGTTCGCTGTTTCCGAGCATCCCTAAACATAGTCCTAGAGGGCATCAGAGACGAGTGAAAAATCAGGCCCCAGGAAATGCGTTGCGAGCCCTTTTCGCCCATCCAAAAGTGCCCCCAAAGGAAGGCTTTGGATACAAGTGAACTCCCCAGGGGAGCCTTTACGCAGCCCCACATGCAACTGGACCCTCCGGGTTCGTTGTTTCCGAGAAATCCTAAATATATCCCTTCCCGGCTTGGGAGAAGACTGAAAACCCGGGCCCCAGAAAACGCGTTGCAAGCCCCTTTGGAACATCCAAAAGTGTCACCAAAGGAAGGCTTTGGGTACAAGTGAACTCCCCAGGGGAGCCTTTACGCAGCCCCACATGCAACTGGACCCTTCGGGTTCACTGTTTCCGAGCATCCCTAAACATAGCCCTAGCCGGCATCAATGACGACTGAAAAATCAGGCCCCAGGAAATGCGTTACGAGCCCTTTTCGCCCATCCAAAACTGCCCCCAAAGGAAGGCTTTGGGCACAAGTGAACTCCCCAGGGGAGCCTTTACGCAGCCTCATATGCAACTGGACCCTCCGGGTTCGATTTTTCTGAGCAACCCTAAATATATCACTAGCCGGCATGGGAGAAGACTGAAAACCCGGGCCCCAGAAAACGCGTTGCAAGCCCCTTTGGAACATCCAAAACTGTCACGAAAGGAAGGCTTTGGGTACAAGTGAACTCCCCAGGGGAGCCTTTACGCAGCCCCACATGCAACTGGACCCTCCGGGTTCGCTGTTTCCGAGCATCCCTAAACATAGCCCTAGCCGGAATCGAAGACGAGTGAAAAATCAGGACCCAGGAAATGCGTTGCGAGCCCCTTCGGACCATCCAAAAGTGCCCCCAAAGGAAGGCTTTGGGTACAAGTGAACTCCCCAGGGGAGCCTTTACGCAGCCCCACATGCAACTGGACCCTCCGGGTTCGATGTTTCTGAGCATCCCTAAACATATCCCTAGCCGTCATCGGAGAGGAGTGAAAAATCAGGCCCCAGGAAATGCATTGCGAGCCACTTCGGACCATCCAAAAGTGCCCCCAAAGGAAGGCTTTGGGTACAAGTGAACTCCCCAGGGGAGCCTTTACGCAGCCCCACATGCAACTGGACCCTCCGGGTTCGCTGTTTCCGAGCATCCCTAAACATAGCCCTAGCCGGCATCGCAGACGAGTGAAAAATCAGGCCCCAGGAAATGCGTTGCGAGCCTTTTTCGCCCATCCAAAAGTGCCCCCAAAGGAAGGCTTTGGGTACAAGTGAACTCCCCAGGGGAGCCTTTACGCAGCCCCACATGCAACTGGACCCTCCGGGTTCGCTGTTTCCGAGCATCCCTAAACATAGCCCTAGCCGGCATCAATGACGACTGAAAAATCAGGCCCCAGGAAATGCGTTGCGAGCCCTTTTCGCCCATCCAAAAGTGCCCCCAAAGGAAGGCTTTGGGTACAAGTGAACTCCCCAGGGGAGCCTTTACGCAGCCCCACATGCAACTGGACCCTCCGGGTTCGCTGTTTCCGAGCATCCCTAAACATATCCCTAGCCGGCATAGAAGATGACTGAAAAATCAAGCCCCAGGAAATGCGTTCCGAGGCCTTTTCGCCCATCCAAAAGTGCCCCCAAAGGAAGGCTTTGGGTACAAGTGAACTCCCCAGGGGAGCCTTTACGCAGCCCCACATGCAACTGGACCCTCCGGGTTCGCTGTTTCCGAGCATCCCTAAACATATCCCTAGCCGGCATAGAAGACGACTGAAAAATCAAGCCCCAGGAAATGCGTTCCGAGGCCTTTTCGCCCATCCAAATGTGCCCCCAAAGGAAGGCTTTGGGTACAAGTGAACTCCCCAGGGGAGCCTTTACGCAGCCCCACATGCAACTGGACCCTCCGGGTTCGCTGTTTCCGAGCATCCCTAAACATAGCCCTAGCCGGCATCGCAGACGAGTGAAAAATCAGGCCCCAGGAAATGCGTTCCGAGCCCTTTTCGCCCATCCAAAAGTGTCACCAAAGGAAGGCTTTGGGTACAAGTGAACTCACCAGGGGAGCCTTTACGCAGCCCCACATGCAACTGGACCCTCCGGGTTCGCTGTTTCCGAGCATCCCTAAAGATAGTCCTAGAGGGCATCAGAGACGAGTGAAAAATCAGGCCCCAGGAAATGCGTTGCGAGCCCTTTTCGCCCATCCAAAAGTGCCCCCAAAGGAAGGCTTTGGGTACAAGTGAACTCCCCAGGGGAGCCTTTACGCAGCCCCACATGCAACTGGACCCTCCGGGTTCGCTGTTTCCGAGCATCCCTAAACATAGCCCTAGCCGGCATAGAAGACGACTGAAAAATCAAGCCCCAGGAAATGCGTTCCGAGGCCTTTTCGCCCATCCAAATGTGCCCCCAAAGGAAGGCTTTGGGTACAAGTGAACTCCCCAGGGGAGCCTTTACGCAGCCCCACATGCAACTGGACCCTCCGGGTTCGCTGTTTCCGAGCATCCCTAAACATAGCCCTAGCCGGCATCGCAGACGAGTGAAAAATCAGGCCCCAGGAAATGCGTTCCGAGCCCTTTTCGCCCATCCAAAAGTGTCACCAAAGGAAGGCTTTGGGTACAAGTGAACTCACCAGGGGAGCCTTTACGCAGCCCCACATGCAACTGGACTCTTCGGGTTCGCTGTTTCCGAGCATCCCTAAACATAGCCCTAGCCGGCATCGATGACGACTGAAAAATCAGGCCCCAGGAAATGCGTTGCGAGCCCTTTTCGCCCATCCAAAAGTGCCCCCAAAGGAAGGCTTTGGGTACAAGTGAACTCCCCAGGGGAGCCTTTACGCAGCCCCACATGCAACTGGACCCTCCGGGTTCGCTGTTTCCGAGCATCCCTAAACATATCCCTAGCCGGCATAGAAGATGACTGAAAAATCAAGCCCCAGGAAATGCGTTCCGAGGCCTTTTCGCCCATCCAAAAGTGCCCCCAAAGGAAGGCTTTGGGTACAAGTGAACTCCCCAGGGGAGCCTTTACGCAGCCCCACATGCAACTGGACCCTCCGGGTTCGCTGTTTCCGAGCATCCCTAAACATATCCCTAGCCGGCATAGAAGACGACTGAAAAATCAAGCCCCAGGAAATGCGTTCCGAGGCCTTTTCGCCCATCCAAATGTGCCCCCAAAGGAAGGCTTTGGGTACAAGTGAACTCCCCAGGGGAGCCTTTACGCAGCCCCACATGCAACTGGACCCTCCGGGTTCGCTGTTTCCGAGCATCCCTAAACATAGCCCTAGCCGGCATCGCAGACGAGTGAAAAATCAGGCCCCAGGAAATGCGTTCCGAGCCCTTTTCGCCCATCCAAAAGTGTCACCAAAGGAAGGCTTTGGGTACAAGTGAACTCACCAGGGGAGCCTTTACGCAGCCCCACATGCAACTGGACTCTTCGGGTTCGCTGTTTCCGAGCATCCCTAAACATAGCCCTAGCCGGCATCGATGACGACTGAAAAATCAGGCCCCAGGAAATGCGTTGCGAGCCCTTTTCGCCCATCCAAAAGTGCCCCCAAAGGAAGGCTTTGGGTACAAGTGAACTCCCCAGGGGAGCCTTTACGCAGCCCCACATGCAACTGGACCCTCCGGGTTCGCTGTTTCCGAGCATCCCTAAACATATCCCTAGCCGGCATAGAAGATGACTGAAAAATCAAGCCCCAGGAAATGCGTTCCGAGGCCTTTTCGCCCATCCAAAAGTGCCCCCAAAGGAAGGCTTTGGGTACAAGTGAACTCCCCAGGGGAGCCTTTACGCAGCCCCACATGCAACTGGACCCTCCGGGTTCGCTGTTTCCGAGCATCCCTAAACATATCCCTAGCCGGCATAGAAGACGACTGAAAAATCAAGCCCCAGGAAATGCGTTCCGAGGCCTTTTCGCCCATCCAAAAGTGCCCCCAAAGGAAGGCTTTGGGTACAAGTGAACTCCCCAGGGGAGCCTTTACGCAGCCCCACATGCAACTGGACCCTCCGGGTTCGCTGTTTCCGAGCATCCCTAAACGTAGCCCTAGCCGGCATCGCAGACGAGTGAAAAATCAGGCCCCAGGAAATGCGTTCCGAGCCCTTTTCGCCCATCCAAAAGTGTCACCAAAGGAAGGCTTTGGGTACAAGTGAACTCACCAGGGGAGCCTTTACGCAGCCCCACATGCAACTGGACTCTTCGGGTTCGCTGTTTCCGAGCATCCCTAAACATAGCCCTAGCCGGCATCGATGACGACTGAAAAATCAGGCCCCAGGAAATGCGTTGCAAGCCCCTTAGGACCATCCAAAAGTGCCCCCAAAGGAAGGCTTTGGATACAAGTGAACTCACCAGGGGAGCCTTTACGCAGCCCCACATGCAACTGGACTCTTCGGGTTCGCTGTTTCCGAGCATCCCTAAACATAGCCCTAGCCGGCATCGAAGACAAGTGAAAAATCAGGCCCCAGGAAATGCGTTGCGAGCCCTTTTCGCCCATCCAAAAGTGCCCCCAAAGGAAGGCTTTGGGTACAAGTGAACTCCCCAGGGGAGCCTTTACGCAGCCCCACATGCAACTGGACCCTCCGGGTTCGCTGTTCCTGAGCAAACCTAAACGTAGCCCTGGCCGTCATAGGAGACGACTAAAAATCAGGCCCCAGAAAATGCGTTGCGAGCCCCTTCTGACCATCCAAAAGTGCTCCCAAAGGAAGGCTTTGGGTACATCTGAAGTTCCCAGGGGAGCCTTTACGCAGCCCCACATGCAACTGGACCCTTCGGGTTCGATTTTTCCGAGCAACGCTAATTATATCCCTAACCGGCATGGGAGAAGACTGAAAACCCGGGCCCCAGAAAACGCGTTGCAAGCCCCTTTGGACAATCCAAAAGTGCCCCCAAAGAAGGCTTTGGGTACAATGAACTCCCCAGGGGAGCCTTTACGCAGCCCCACATGCAACTGGACCCTCCGGGTTCGCTGTTTCCGAGCATCCCTAAACATAGCCCTAGCCGGAATCGAAGACGAGTGAAAAATCAGGACCCAGGAAATGCGTTGCGAGCCCCTTCGGACCATCCAAAAGTGCCCCCAAAGGAAGGCTTTGGGTACAAGTGAACTCCCCAGGGGAGCCTTTACGCAGCCCCACATGCAACTGGACCCTCCGGGTTCGATGTTTCTGAGCATCCCTAAACATATCCCTAGCCGTCATCGGAGAGGAGTGAAAAATCAGGCCCCAGGAAATGCATTGCGAGCCACTTCGGACCATCCAAAAGTGCCCCCAAAGGAAGGCTTTGGGTACAAGTGAACTCCCCAGGGGAGCCTTTACGCAGCCCCACATGCAACTGGACCCTCCGGGTTCGCTGTTTCCGAGCATCCCTAAACATAGCCCTAGCCGGCATCGAAGACGACTGAAAAATCAGGCCCCAGGAAATGAGTTGCGAGCCTTTTTCGCCCATCCAAAAGTGCCCCCAAAGGAAGGCTTTGGGTACAAGTGAACTCCCCAGGGGAGCCTTTACGCAGCCCCACATGCAACTGGACCCTCCGGGTTCGCTGTTTCCGAGCATCCCTAAACATAGCCCTAGCCGGCATCGCAGACGAGTGAAAAATCAGGCCCCAGGAAATGCGTTGCGAGCCCTTTTCGCCCATCCAAAAGTGCCCCCAAAGGAAGGCTTTGGGTACAAGTGAACTCCCCAGGGGAGCCTTTACGCAGCCCCACATGCAACTGGACCCTCCGGGTTCGCTGTTTCCGAGCATCCCTAAACATATCCCTAGCCGGCATAGAAGATGACTGAAAAATCAAGCCCCAGGAAATGCGTTCCGAGCCCTTTTCGCCCATCCAAAAGTGCCCCCAAAGGAAGGCTTTGGGTACAAGTGAACTCCCCAGGGGAGCCTTTACGCAGCCCCACATGCAACTGGACCCTCCGGGTTCGCTGTTTCCGAGCATCCCTAAACATATCCCTAGCCGGCATAGAAGACGACTGAAAAATCAAGCCCCAGGAAATGCGTTCCGAGGCCTTTTCGCCCATCCAAATGTGCCCCCAAAGGAAGGCTTTGGGTACAAGTGAACTCCCCAGGGGAGCCTTTACGCAGCCCCACATGCAACTGGACCCTCCGGGTTCGCTGTTTCCGAGCATCCCTAAACATAGCCCTAGCCGGCATCGAAGACAAGTGAAAAATCAGGACCCAGGAAATGCGTTCCGAGCCCTTTTCGCCCATCCAAAAGTGTCACCAAAGGAAGGCTTTGGGTACAAGTGAACTCACCAGGGGAGCCTTTACGCAGCCCCACATGCAACTGGACTCTTCGGGTTCGCTGTTTCCGAGCATCCCTAAACATAGCCCTAGCCGGCATCGCAGACGAGTGAAAAATCAGGCCCCAGGAAATGCGTTGCGAGCCCTTTTCGCCCATCCAAAAGTGCCCCCAAAGGAAGGCTTTGGGTACAAGTGAACTCCCCAGGGGAGCCTTTACGCAGCCCCACATGCAACTGGACCCTCCGGGTTCGCTGTTTCCGAGCATCCCTAAACATATCCCTAGCCGGCATAGAAGATGACTGAAAAATCAAGCCCCAGGAAATGCGTTCCGAGGCCTTTTCGCCCATCCAAAAGTGCCCCCAAAGGAAGGCTTTGGGTACAAGTGAACTCCCCAGGGGAGCCTTTACGCAGCCCCACATGACACTGGACCCTCCGGGTTCGCTGTTTCCGAGCATCCCTAAACATATCCCTAGCCGGCATAAAAGACGACTGAAAAATCAAGCCCCAGGAAATGCGTTCCGAGGCCTTTTCGCCCATCCAAATGTGCCCCCAAAGGAAGGCTTTGGGTACAAGTGAACTCCCCAGGGGAGCCTTTACGCAGCCCCACATGCAACTGGACCCTCCGGGTTCGCTGTTTCCGAGCATCCCTAAACATAGCCCTAGCCGGCATCGCAGACGAGTGAAAAATCAGGCCCCAGGAAATGCGTTCCGAGCCCTTTTCGCCCATCCAAAAGTGTCACCAAAGGAAGGCTTTGGGTACAAGTGAACTCCCCAGGGGAGCCTTTACGCAGCCCCACATGCAACTGGACTCTTCGGGTTCGCTGTTTCCGAGCATCCCTAAACATAGCCCTAGCCGGCATCGCAGACGAGTGAAAAATCAGGCCCCAGGAAATGCGTTCCGAGCCCTTTTCGCCCATCCAAAAGTGTCACCAAAGGAAGGCTTTGGTTACAAGTGAACTCCCCAGGGGAGCCTTTACGCAGCCCCACATGCAACTGGACTCTTCGGGTTCGCTGTTTCCGAGCATCCCTAAACATAGCCCTAGCCGGCATCGATGACGACTGAAAAATCAGGCCCCAGGAAATGCGTTGCAAGCCCCTTAGGACCATCCAAAAGTGCCCCCAAAGGAAGGCTTTGGATACAAGTGAACTCACCAGGGGAGCCTTTACGCAGCCCCACATGCAACTGGACTCTTCGGGTTCGCTGTTTCCGAGCATCCCTAAACATAGCCCTAGCCGGCATCGAAGACAAGTGAAAAATCAGGCCCCAGGAAATGCGTTGCGAGCCCTTTTCGCCCATCCAAAAGTGCCCCCAAAGGAAGGCTTTGGGTACAAGTGAACTCCCCAGGGGAGTCTTTACGCAGCCCCACATGCAACTGGACCCTCCGGGTTCGCTGTTCCTGAGCAAACCTAAACGTAGCCCTGGCCGTCATAGGAGACGACTAAAAATCAGGCCCCAGAAAATGCGTTGCGAGCCCCTTCTGACCATCCAAAAGTGCTCCCAAAGGAAGGCTTTGGGTACATCTGAAGTTCCCAGGGGAGCCTTTACGCAGCCCCACATGCAACTGGACCCTCCGGGTTCGATTTTTCCGAGCAACGCTAATTATATCCCTAACCGGCATGGGAGAAGACTGAAAACCCGGGCCCCAGAAAACGCGTTGCAAGCCCCTTTGGACAATCCAAAAGTGCCCCCAAAGAAGGCTTTGGGTACAATGAACTCCCCAGGGGAGCCTTTACGCAGCCCCACATGCAACTGGACCCTCCGGGTTCGCTGTTTCCGAGCATCCCTAAACATAGCCCTAGCCGGAATCGAAGACGAGTGAAAAATCAGGACCCAGGAAATGCGTTGCGAGCCCCTTCGGACCATCCAAAAGTGCCCCCAAAGGAAGGCTTTGGGTACAAGTGAACTCCCCAGGGGAGCCTTTACGCAGCCCCACATGCAACTGGACCCTCCGGGTTCGATGTTTCTGAGCATCCCTAAACATATCCCTAGCCGTCATCGGAGAGGAGTGAAAAATCAGGCCCCAGGAAATGCATTGCGAGCCACTTCGGACCATCCAAAAGTGCCCCCAAAGGAAGGCTTTGGGTACAAGTGAACTCCCCAGGGGAGCCTTTACGCAGCCCCACATGCAACTGGACCCTCCGGGTTCGCTGTTTCCGAGCATCCCTAAACATAGCCCTAGCCGGCATCGCAGACGAGTGAAAAATCAGGCCCCAGGAAATGCGTTGCGAGCCTTTTTCGCCCATCCAAAAGTGCCCCCAAAGGAAGGCTTTGGGTACAAGTGAACTCCCCAGGGGAGCCTTTACGCAGCCCCACATGCAACTGGACCCTCCGGGTTCGCTGTTTCCGAGCATCCCTAAACATAGCCCTAGCCGGCATCGCAGACGAGTGAAAAATCAGGCCCCAGGAAATGCGTTGCGAGCCCTTTTCGCCCATCCAAAAGTGCCCCCAAAGGAAGGCTTTGGGTACAAGTGAACTCCCCAGGGGAGCCTTTACGCAGCCCCACATGCAACTGGACCCTCCGGGTTCGCTGTTTCCGAGCATCCCTAAACATATCCCTAGCCGGCATAGAAGATGACTGAAAAATCAAGCCCCAGGAAATGCGTTCCGAGGCCTTTTCGCCCATCCAAAAGTGCCCCCAAAGGAAGGCTTTGGGTACAAGTGAACTCCCCAGGGGAGCCTTTACGCAGCCCCACATGCAACTGGACCCTCCGGGTTCGCTGTTTCCGAGCATCCCTAAACATATCCCTAGCCGGCATAAAAGACGACTGAAAAATCAAGCCCCAGGAAATGCGTTCCGAGGCCTTTTCGCCCATCCAAATGTGCCCCCAAAGGAAGGCTTTGGGTACAAGTGAACTCCCCAGGGGAGCCTTTACGCAGCCCCACATGCAACTGGACCCTCCGGGTTCGCTGTTTCCGAGCATCCCTAAACATAGCCCTAGCCGGCATCGCAGACGAGTGAAAAATCAGGCCCCAGGAAATGCGTTCCGAGCCCTTTTCGCCCATCCAAAAGTGTCACCAAAGGAAGGCTTTGGGTACAAGTGAACTCCCCAGGGGAGCCTTTACGCAGCCCCACATGCAACTGGACTCTTCGGGTTCGCTGTTTCCGAGCATCCCTAAACATAGCCCTAGCCGGCATCGCAGACGAGTGAAAAATCAGGCCCCAGGAAATGCGTTCCGAGCCCTTTTCGCCCATCCAAAAGTGTCACCAAAGGAAGGCTTTGGGTACAAGTGAACTCACCAGGGGAGCCTTTACGCAGCCCCACATGCAACTGGACTCTTCGGGTTCGCTGTTTCCGAGCATCCCTAAACATAGCCCTAGCCGGCATAAAAGACGACTGAAAAATCAGGCCCCAGGAAATGCGTTGCAAGCCCCTTAGGACCATCCAAAAGTGCCCCCAAAGGAAGGCTTTGGATACAAGTGAACTCACCAGGGGAGCCTTTACGCAGCCCCACATGCAACTGGACTCTTCGGGTTCGCTGTTTCCGAGCATCCCTAAACATAGCCCTAGCCGGCATCGAAGACAAGTGAAAAATCAGGCCCCAGGAAATGCGTTGCGAGCCCTTTTCGCCCATCCAAAAGTGCCCCCAAAGGAAGGCTTTGGGTACAAGTGAACTCCCCAGGGGAGCCTTTACGCAGCCCCACATGCAACTGGACCCTCCGGGTTCGCTGTTCCTGAGCAAACCTAAACGTAGCCCTGGCCGTCATAGGAGACGACTAAAAATCAGGCCCCAGAAAATGCGTTGCGAGCCCCTTCTGACCATCCAAAAGTGCTCCCAAAGGAAGGCTTTGGGTACATCTGAAGTTCCCAGGGGAGCCTTTACGCAGCCCCACATGCAACTGGACCCTCCGGGTTCGATTTTTCCGAGCAACGCTAATTATATCCCTAACCGGCATGGGAGAAGACTGAAAACCCGGGCCCCAGAAAACGCGTTGCAAGCCCCTTTGGACAATCCAAAAGTGCCCCCAAAGAAGGCTTTGGGTACAATGAACTCCCCAGGGGAGCCTTTACGCAGCCCCACATGCAACTGGACCCTCCGGGTTCGCTGTTTCCGAGCATCCCTAAACATAGCCCTAGCCGGAATCGAAGACGAGTGAAAAATCAGGACCCAGGAAATGCGTTGCGAGCCCCTTCGGACCATCCAAAAGTGCCCCCAAAGGAAGGCTTTGGGTACAAGTGAACTCCCCAGGGGAGCCTTTACGCAGCCCCACATGCAACTGGACCCTCTGGGTTCGATGTTTCTGAGCATCCCTAAACATATCCCTAGCCGTCATCGGAGAGGAGTGAAAAATCAGGCCCCAGGAAATGCATTGCGAGCCACTTCGGACCATCCAAAAGTGCCCCCAAAGGAAGGCTTTGGGTACAAGTGAACTCCCCAGGGGAGCCTTTACGCAGCCCCACATGCAACTGGACCCTCCGGGTTCGCTGTTTCCGAGCATCCCTAAACATAGCCCTAGCCGGCATCGCAGACGAGTGAAAAATCAGGCCCCAGGAAATGCGTTGCGAGCCTTTTTCGCCCATCCAAAAGTGCCCCCAAAGGAAGGCTTTGGGTACAAGTGAACTCCCCAGGGGAGCCTTTACGCAGCCCCACATGCAACTGGACCCTCCGGGTTCGCTGTTTCCGAGCATCCCTAAACATAGCCCTAGCCGGCATCGCAGACGAGTGAAAAATCAGGCCCCAGGAAATGCGTTGCGAGCCCTTTTCGCCCATCCAAAAGTGCCCCCAAAGGAAGGCTTTGGGTACAAGTGAACTCCCCAGGGGAGCCTTTACGCAGCCCCACATGCAACTGGACCCTCCGGGTTCGCTGTTTCCGAGCATCCCTAAACATATCCCTAGCCGGCATAGAAGATGACTGAAAAATCAAGCCCCAGGAAATGCGTTCCGAGGCCTTTTCGCCCATCCAAAAGTGCCCCCAAAGGAAGGCTTTGGGTACAAGTGAACTCCCCAGGGGAGCCTTTACGCAGCCCCACATGCAACTGGACCCTCCGGGTTCGCTGTTTCCGAGCATCCCTAAACATATCCCTAGCCGGCATAGAAGACGACTGAAAAATCAAGCCCCAGGAAATGCGTTCCGAGGCCTTTTCGCCCATCCAAATGTGCCCCCAAAGGAAGGCTTTGGGTACAAGTGAACTCCCCAGGGGAGCCTTTACGCAGCCCCACATGCAACTGGACCCTCCGGGTTCGCTGTTTCCGAGCATCCCTAAACATAGCCCTAGCCGGCATCGAAGACAAGTGAAAAATCAGGACCCAGGAAATGCGTTCCGAGCCCTTTTCGCCCATCCAAAAGTGTCACCAAAGGAAGGCTTTGGGTACAAGTGAACTCACCAGGGGAGCCTTTACGCAGCCCCACATGCAACTGGACTCTTCGGGTTCGCTGTTTCCGAGCATCCCTAAACATAGCCCTAGCCGGCATCGCAGACGAGTGAAAAATCAGGCCCCAGGAAATGCGTTGCGAGCCCTTTTCGCCCATCCAAAAGTGCCCCCAAAGGAAGGCTTTGGGTACAAGTGAACTCCCCAGGGGAGCCTTTACGCAGCCCCACATGCAACTGGACCCTCCGGGTTCGCTGTTTCCGAGCATCCCTAAACATATCCCTAGCCGGCATAGAAGATGACTGAAAAATCAAGCCCCAGGAAATGCGTTCCGAATCCTTTTCGCCCATCCAAAAGTGCCCCCAAAGGAAGGCTTTGGGTACAAGTGAACTCCCCAGGGGAGCCTTTACGCAGCCCCACATGCAACTGGACCCTCCGGGTTCGCTGTTTCCGAGCATCCCTAAACATATCCCTAGCCGGCATAGAAGACGACTGAAAAATCTAGCCCCAGGAAATGCGTTCCGAGGCCTTTTCGCCCATCCAAATGTGCCCCCAAAGGAAGGCTTTGGGTACAAGTGAACTCCCCAGGGGAGCCTTTACGCAGCCCCACATGCAACTGGACCCTCCGGGTTCGCTGTTTCCGAGCATCCCTAAACATAGCCCTAGCCGGCATCGCAGACGAGTGAAAAATCAGGCCCCAGGAAATGCGTTCCGAGCCCTTTTCGCCCATCCAAAAGTGTCACCAAAGGAAGGCTTTGGGTACAAGTGAACTCACCAGGGGAGCCTTTACGCAGCCCCACATGCAACTGGACTCTTCGGGTTCGCTGTTTCCGAGCATCCCTAAACATAGCCCTAGCCGGCATCGATGACGACTGAAAAATCAGGCCCCAGGAAATGCGTTGCGAGCCCCTTAGGACCATCCAAAAGTGCCCCCAAAGGAAGGCTTTGGATACAAGTGAACTCACCAGGGGAGCCTTTACGCAGCCCCACATGCAACTGGACTCTTCGGGTTCGCTGTTTCCGAGCATCCCTAAACATAGCCCTAGCCGGCATCGAAGACAAGTGAAAAATCAGGCCCCAGGAAATGCGTTGCGAGCCCTTTTCGCCCATCCAAAAGTGCCCCCAAAGGAAGGCTTTGGGTACAAGTGAACTCCCCAGGGGAGCCTTTACGCAGCCCCACATGCAACTGGACCCTCCGGGTTCGCTGTTCCTGAGCAAACCTAAACGTAGCCCTGGCCGTCATAGGAGACGACTAAAAATCAGGCCCCAGAAAATGCGTTGCGAGCCCCTTCTGACCATCCAAAAGTGCTCCCAAAGGAAGGCTTTGGGTACATCTGAAGTTCCCAGGGGAGCCTTTACGCAGCCCCACATGCAACTAGACCCTTCGGGTTCGATTTTTCCGAGCAACCCTAATTATATCCCTAACCGGCATGGGAGAAGACTGAAAACCTGGGCCCCAGAAAACGCGTTGCAAGCCCCTTTGGACAATCCAAAAGTGCCCCCAAAGAAGGCTTTGGGTACAATGAACTCCCCAGGGGAGCCTTTACGCAGCCCCACATGCAACTGGACCCTCCGGGTTCGCTGTTTCCGAGCATCCCTAAACATAGCCCTAGCCGGCATCGATGACGACTGAAAAATCAGGCCCCAGGAAATGCGTTGCGAGCCCCTTAGGACCATCCAAAAGTGCCCCCAAAGGAAGGCTTTGGGTACAAGTGAACTCCCCAGGGGAGCCTTTACGCAGCCCCACATGCAACTGGACCCTCCGGGTTCGCTGTTTCCGAGCATCCCTAAACATAGCCCTAGCCGTCATCGGAGACGACTGAAAAATCAGGCCCCAGGAAATGCGTTGCGAGCCCTTTTCGCCCATCCAAAAGTGCCCGCAAAGGAAGACTTTGGGTACAAGAGAACTCCCCAGGGGAGCCTTTACGCAGCCCCACATGCAACTGGACCCTCCGGGTTCGCTGTTTCCGAGCATCCCTAAACATAGTCCTAGAGGGCATCAGAGACCACTGAAAAATCAGGCCCCAGGAAATGCGTTGCGAGCCCTTTTCGCCCATCCAAAAGTGCCCCCAAAGGAAGGCTTTGGGTACAAGTGAACTCCCCAGGGGAGCCTTTACGCAGCCCCACATGCAACTGGACCCTCCGGGTTCGCTGTTTCCGAGCATCCCTAAACATAGCCCTAGCCGGTATAGAAGACAAGTGAAAAATCAGGCCCCAGGAAATGCGTTGCGAGCCCCTTCGGACCATCCAAATGTGCCCCCAAAGGAAGGCTTTGGGTACAAGTGAACTCCCCAGGGGAGCCTTTACGCAGCCCCACATGCAACTGGACCCTCCGGGTTCGCTGTTTCCGAGCATCCCTAAACATAGCCCTAGCCGGCATCGAAGACAAGTGAAAAATCAGGACCCAGGAAATGCGTTGCGAGCCCCTTCGGACCATCCAAAAGTGCCCCCAAAGGAAGGCTTTGGGTACAAGTGAACTCCCCAGGGGAGCCTTTACGCAGCCCCACATGCAACTGGACCCTCCGGGTTCGCTGTTCCTGAGCAAACCTAAACGTAGCCCTAGCCGTCATCGGAGACGACTGAAAAATCAGGCCCCAGGAAATGCGTTGCGAGCCCTTTTCGCCCATCCAAAAGTGCCCGCAAAGGAAGACTTTAGGTACAAGAGAACTCCCCAGGGGAGCCTTTACGCAGCCCCACATGCAACTGGACCCTCCGGGTTCGCTGTTTCCGAGCATCCCTAAACATAGTCCTAGAGGGCATCAGAGACGAGTGAAAAATCAGGCCCCA
Organism: Anas acuta; assembly: GCF_963932015.1. Lineage (NCBI taxonomy): Eukaryota > Metazoa > Chordata > Aves > Anseriformes > Anatidae > Anas > Anas acuta. The sequence goes on along the minus strand of NW_027076193.1, from coordinate 404,744 downwards.
GGAAATGCGTTGCGAGCCCTTTTCGCCCATCCAAAAGTGCCCCCAAAGGAAGGCTTTGGGTACAAGTGAACTCCCCAGGGGAGCCTTTACGCAGCCCCACATGCAACTGGACCCTCCGGGTTCGATGTTTCTGAGCATCCCTAAACATATCCCTAGCCGTCATCGGAGAGGAGTGAAAAATCAGGCCCCAGGAAATGCATTGCGAGCCACTTCGGACCATCCAAAAGTGCCCCCAAAGGAAGGCTTTGGGTACAAGTGAACTCCCCAGGGGAGCCTTTACGCAGCCCCACATGCAACTGGACCCTCCGGGTTCGCTGTTTCCGAGCATCCCTAAACATAGCCCTAGCCGGCATCGCAGACGAGTGAAAAATCAGGCCCCAGGAAATGCGTTGCGAGCCTTTTTCGCCCATCCAAAAGTGCCCCCAAAGGAAGGCTTTGGGTACAAGTGAACTCCCCAGGGGAGCCTTTACGCAGCCCCACATGCAACTGGACCCTCCGGGTTCGCTGTTTCCGAGCATCCCTAAACATAGCCCTAGCCGGCATCGCAGACGAGTGAAAAATCAGGCCCCAGGAAATGCGTTGCGAGCCCTTTTCGCCCATCCAAAAGTGCCCCCAAAGGAAGGCTTTGGGTACAAGTGAACTCCCCAGGGGAGCCTTTACGCAGCCCCACATGCAACTGGACCCTCCGGGTTCGCTGTTTCCGAGCATCCCTAAACATATCCCTAGCCGGCATAGAAGATGACTGAAAAATCAAGCCCCAGGAAATGCGTTCCGAGGCCTTTTCGCCCATCCAAAAGTGCCCCCAAAGGAAGGCTTTGGGTACAAGTGAACTCCCCAGGGGAGCCTTTACGCAGCCCCACATGCAACTGGACCCTCCGGGTTCGCTGTTTCCGAGCATCCCTAAACATATCCCTAGCCGGCATAAAAGACGACTGAAAAATCAAGCCCCAGGAAATGCGTTCCGAGGCCTTTTCGCCCATCCAAATGTGCCCCCAAAGGAAGGCTTTGGGTACAAGTGAACTCCCCAGGGGAGCCTTTACGCAGCCCCACATGCAACTGGACCCTCCGGGTTCGCTGTTTCCGAGCATCCCTAAACATAGCCCTAGCCGGCATCGCAGACGAGTGAAAAATCAGGCCCCAGGAAATGCGTTCCGAGCCCTTTTCGCCCATCCAAAAGTGTCACCAAAGGAAGGCTTTGGGTACAAGTGAACTCCCCAGGGGAGCCTTTACGCAGCCCCACATGCAACTGGACTCTTCGGGTTCGCTGTTTCCGAGCATCCCTAAACATAGCCCTAGCCGGCATAAAAGACGACTGAAAAATCAGGCCCCAGGAAATGCGTTGCAAGCCCCTTAGGACCATCCAAAAGTGCCCCCAAAGGAAGGCTTTGGATACAAGTGAACTCACCAGGGGAGCCTTTACGCAGCCCCACATGCAACTGGACTCTTCGGGTTCGCTGTTTCCGAGCATCCCTAAACATAGCCCTAGCCGGCATCGAAGACAAGTGAAAAATCAGGCCCCAGGAAATGCGTTGCGAGCCCTTTTCGCCCATCCAAAAGTGCCCCCAAAGGAAGGCTTTGGGTACAAGTGAACTCCCCAGGGGAGCCTTTACGCAGCCCCACATGCAACTGGACCCTCCGGGTTCGCTGTTCCTGAGCAAACCTAAACGTAGCCCTGGCCGTCATAGGAGACGACTAAAAATCAGGCCCCAGAAAATGCGTTGCGAGCCCCTTCTGACCATCCAAAAGTGCTCCCAAAGGAAGGCTTTGGGTACATCTGAAGTTCCCAGGGGAGCCTTTACGCAGCCCCACATGCAACTGGACCCTCCGGGTTCGATTTTTCCGAGCAACGCTAATTATATCCCTAACCGGCATGGGAGAAGACTGAAAACCCGGGCCCCAGAAAACGCGTTGCAAGCCCCTTTGGACAATCCAAAAGTGCCCCCAAAGAAGGCTTTGGGTACAATGAACTCCCCAGGGGAGCCTTTACGCAGCCCCACATGCAACTGGACCCTCCGGGTTCGCTGTTTCCGAGCATCCCTAAACATAGCCCTAGCCGGAATCGAAGACGAGTGAAAAATCAGGACCCAGGAAATGCGTTGCGAGCCCCTTCGGACCATCCAAAAGTGCCCCCAAAGGAAGGCTTTGGGTACAAGTGAACTCCCCAGGGGAGCCTTTACGCAGCCCCACATGCAACTGGACCCTCTGGGTTCGATGTTTCTGAGCATCCCTAAACATATCCCTAGCCGTCATCGGAGAGGAGTGAAAAATCAGGCCCCAGGAAATGCATTGCGAGCCACTTCGGACCATCCAAAAGTGCCCCCAAAGGAAGGCTTTGGGTACAAGTGAACTCCCCAGGGGAGCCTTTACGCAGCCCCACATGCAACTGGACCCTCCGGGTTCGCTGTTTCCGAGCATCCCTAAACATAGCCCTAGCCGGCATCGCAGACGAGTGAAAAATCAGGCCCCAGGAAATGCGTTGCGAGCCTTTTTCGCCCATCCAAAAGTGCCCCCAAAGGAAGGCTTTGGGTACAAGTGAACTCCCCAGGGGAGCCTTTACGCAGCCCCACATGCAACTGGACCCTCCGGGTTCGCTGTTTCCGAGCATCCCTAAACATAGCCCTAGCCGGCATCGCAGACGAGTGAAAAATCAGGCCCCAGGAAATGCGTTGCGAGCCCTTTTCGCCCATCCAAAAGTGCCCCCAAAGGAAGGCTTTGGGTACAAGTGAACTCCCCAGGGGAGCCTTTACGCAGCCCCACATGCAACTGGACCCTCCGGGTTCGCTGTTTCCGAGCATCCCTAAACATATCCCTAGCCGGCATAGAAGATGACTGAAAAATCAAGCCCCAGGAAATGCGTTCCGAGGCCTTTTCGCCCATCCAAAAGTGCCCCCAAAGGAAGGCTTTGGGTACAAGTGAACTCCCCAGGGGAGCCTTTACGCAGCCCCACATGCAACTGGACCCTCCGGGTTCGCTGTTTCCGAGCATCCCTAAACATATCCCTAGCCGGCATAGAAGACGACTGAAAAATCAAGCCCCAGGAAATGCGTTCCGAGGCCTTTTCGCCCATCCAAATGTGCCCCCAAAGGAAGGCTTTGGGTACAAGTGAACTCCCCAGGGGAGCCTTTACGCAGCCCCACATGCAACTGGACCCTCCGGGTTCGCTGTTTCCGAGCATCCCTAAACATAGCCCTAGCCGGCATCGAAGACAAGTGAAAAATCAGGACCCAGGAAATGCGTTCCGAGCCCTTTTCGCCCATCCAAAAGTGTCACCAAAGGAAGGCTTTGGGTACAAGTGAACTCACCAGGGGAGCCTTTACGCAGCCCCACATGCAACTGGACTCTTCGGGTTCGCTGTTTCCGAGCATCCCTAAACATAGCCCTAGCCGGCATCGCAGACGAGTGAAAAATCAGGCCCCAGGAAATGCGTTGCGAGCCCTTTTCGCCCATCCAAAAGTGCCCCCAAAGGAAGGCTTTGGGTACAAGTGAACTCCCCAGGGGAGCCTTTACGCAGCCCCACATGCAACTGGACCCTCCGGGTTCGCTGTTTCCGAGCATCCCTAAACATATCCCTAGCCGGCATAGAAGATGACTGAAAAATCAAGCCCCAGGAAATGCGTTCCGAATCCTTTTCGCCCATCCAAAAGTGCCCCCAAAGGAAGGCTTTGGGTACAAGTGAACTCCCCAGGGGAGCCTTTACGCAGCCCCACATGCAACTGGACCCTCCGGGTTCGCTGTTTCCGAGCATCCCTAAACATAGCCCTAGCCGGCATAGAAGACGACTGAAAAATCTAGCCCCAGGAAATGCGTTCCGAGGCCTTTTCGCCCATCCAAATGTGCCCCCAAAGGAAGGCTTTGGGTACAAGTGAACTCCCCAGGGGAGCCTTTACGCAGCCCCACATGCAACTGGACCCTCCGGGTTCGCTGTTTCCGAGCATCCCTAAACATAGCCCTAGCCGGCATCGCAGACGAGTGAAAAATCAGGCCCCAGGAAATGCGTTCCGAGCCCTTTTCGCCCATCCAAAAGTGTCACCAAAGGAAGGCTTTGGGTACAAGTGAACTCACCAGGGGAGCCTTTACGCAGCCCCACATGCAACTGGACTCTTCGGGTTCGCTGTTTCCGAGCATCCCTAAACATAGCCCTAGCCGGCATCGATGACGACTGAAAAATCAGGCCCCAGGAAATGCGTTGCGAGCCCCTTAGGACCATCCAAAAGTGCCCCCAAAGGAAGGCTTTGGATACAAGTGAACTCACCAGGGGAGCCTTTACGCAGCCCCACATGCAACTGGACTCTTCGGGTTCGCTGTTTCCGAGCATCCCTAAACATAGCCCTAGCCGGCATCGAAGACAAGTGAAAAATCAGGCCCCAGGAAATGCGTTGCGAGCCCTTTTCGCCCATCCAAAAGTGCCCCCAAAGGAAGGCTTTGGGTACAAGTGAACTCCCCAGGGGAGCCTTTACGCAGCCCCACATGCAACTGGACCCTCCGGGTTCGCTGTTCCTGAGCAAACCTAAACGTAGCCCTGGCCGTCATAGGAGACGACTAAAAATCAGGCCCCAGAAAATGCGTTGCGAGCCCCTTCTGACCATCCAAAAGTGCTCCCAAAGGAAGGCTTTGGGTACATCTGAAGTTCCCAGGGGAGCCTTTACGCAGCCCCACATGCAACTAGACCCTTCGGGTTCGATTTTTCCGAGCAACCCTAATTATATCCCTAACCGGCATGGGAGAAGACTGAAAACCTGGGCCCCAGAAAACGCGTTGCAAGCCCCTTTGGACAATCCAAAAGTGCCCCCAAAGAAGGCTTTGGGTACAATGAACTCCCCAGGGGAGCCTTTACGCAGCCCCACATGCAACTGGACCCTCCGGGTTCGCTGTTTCCGAGCATCGCTAAACATAGCCCTAGCCGGCATCGATGACGACTGAAAAATCAGGCCCCAGGAAATGCGTTGCGAGCCCCTTAGGACCATCCAAAAGTGCCCCCAAAGGAAGGCTTTGGGTACAAGTGAACTCCCCAGGGGAGCCTTTACGCAGCCCCACATGCAACTGGACCCTCCGGGTTCGCTGTTTCCGAGCATCCCTAAACATAGCCCTAGCCGTCATCGGAGACGACTGAAAAATCAGGCCCCAGGAAATGCGTTGCGAGCCCTTTTCGCCCATCCAAAAGTGCCCGCAAAGGAAGACTTTGGGTACAAGAGAACTCCCCAGGGGAGCCTTTACGCAGCCCCACATGCAACTGGACCCTCCGGGTTCGCTGTTTCCGAGCATCCCTAAACATAGTCCTAGAGGGCATCAGAGACCACTGAAAAATCAGGCCCCAGGAAATGCGTTGCGAGCCCTTTTCGCCCATCCAAAAGTGCCCCCAAAGGAAGGCTTTGGGTACAAGTGAACTCCCCAGGGGAGCCTTTACGCAGCCCCACATGCAACTGGACCCTCCGGGTTCGCTGTTTCCGAGCATCCCTAAACATAGCCCTAGCCGGTATAGAAGACAAGTGAAAAATCAGGCCCCAGGAAATGCGTTGCGAGCCCCTTCGGACCATCCAAATGTGCCCCCAAAGGAAGGCTTTGGGTACAAGTGAACTCCCCAGGGGAGCCTTTACGCAGCCCCACATGCAACTGGACCCTCCGGGTTCGCTGTTTCCGAGCATCCCTAAACATAGCCCTAGCCGGCATCGAAGACAAGTGAAAAATCAGGACCCAGGAAATGCGTTGCGAGCCCCTTCGGACCATCCAAAAGTGCCCCCAAAGGAAGGCTTTGGGTACAAGTGAACTCCCCAGGGGAGCCTTTACGCAGCCCCACATGCAACTGGACCCTCCGGGTTCGCTGTTCCTGAGCAAACCTAAACGTAGCCCTAGCCGTCATCGGAGACGACTGAAAAATCAGGCCCCAGGAAATGCGTTGCGAGCCCTTTTCGCCCATCCAAAAGTGCCCGCAAAGGAAGACTTTAGGTACAAGAGAACTCCCCAGGGGAGCCTTTACGCAGCCCCACATGCAACTGGACCCTCCGGGTTCGCTGTTTCCGAGCATCCCTAAACATAGTCCTAGAGGGCATCAGAGACGAGTGAAAAATCAGGCCCCAGGAAATGCGTTGCGAGCCCTTTTCGCCCATCCAAAAGTGCCCCCAAAGGAAGGCTTTGGGTACAAGTGAACTCCCCAGGGGAGCCTTTACGCAGCCCCACATGCAACTGGACCCTCCGGGTTCGCTGTTTCCGAGCATCCCTAAACATATCCCTAGCCGGCATAGAAGATGACTGAAAAATCAAGCCCCAGGAAATGCGTTCCGAGGCCTTTTCGCCCATCCAAAAGTGCCCCCAAAGGAAGGCTTTGGGTACAAGTGAACTCCCCAGGGGAGCCTTTACGCAGCCCCACATGCAACTGGACCCTCCGGGTTCGCTGTTCCTGAGCAAACCTAAACGTAGCCCTAGCCGTCATCGGAGACGACTGAAAAATCAGGCCCCAGGAAATGCGTTGCGAGCCCTTTTCGCCCATCCAAAAGTGCCCGCAAAGGAAGACTTTAGGTACAAGAGAACTCCCCAGGGGAGCCTTTACGCAGCCCCACATGCAACTGGACCCTCCGGGTTCGCTGTTTCCGAGCATCCCTAAACATAGTCCTAGAGGGCATCAGAGACGAGTGAAAAATCAGGCCCCAGGAAATGCGTTGCGAGCCCTTTTCGCCCATCCAAAAGTGCCCCCAAAGGAAGGCTTTGGGTACAAGTGAACTCCCCAGGGGAGCCTTTACGCAGCCCCACATGCAACTGGACCCTCCGGGTTCGCTGTTTCCGAGCATCCCTAAACATATCCCTAGCCGGCATAGAAGATGACTGAAAAATCAAGCCCCAGGAAATGCGTTCCGAGGCCTTTTCGCCCATCCAAAAGTGCCCCCAAAGGAAGGCTTTGGGTACAAGTGAACTCCCCAGGGGAGCCTTTACGCAGCCCCACATGCAACTGGACCCTCCGGGTTCGCTGTTTCCGAGCATCCCTAAACATATCCCTCGCCGGCATAGAAGACGACTGAAAAATCAAGCCCCAGGAAATGCGTTCCGAGGCCTTTTCGCCCATCCAAATGTGCCCCCAAAGGAAGGCTTTGGGTACAAGTGAACTCCCCAGGGGAGCCTTTACGCAGCCCCACATGCAACTGGACCCTCCGGGTTCGCTGTTTCCGAGCATCCCTAAACATAGCCCTAGCCGGCATCGCAGACGAGTGAAAAATCAGGCCCCAGGAAATGCGTTCCGAGCCCTTTTCGCCCATCCAAAAGTGTCACCAAAGGAAGGCTTTGGGTACAAGTGAACTCCCCAGGGGAGCCTTTACGCAGCCCCACATGCAACTGGACTCTTCGGGTTCGCTGTTTCCGAGCATCCCTAAACATAGCCCTAGCCGGCATCGATGACGACTGAAAAATCAGGCCCCAGGAAATGCGTTGCGAGCCCCTTAGGACCATCCAAAAGTGCCCCCAAAGGAAGGCTTTGGATACAAGTGAACTCACCAGGGGAGCCTTTACGCAGCCCCACATGCAACTGGACTCTTCGGGTTCGCTGTTTCCGAGCATCCCTAAACATAGCCCTAGCCGGCATCGAAGACAAGTGAAAAATCAGGCCCCAGGAAATGCGTTGCGAGCCCTTTTCGCCCATCCAAAAGTGCCCCCAAAGGAAGGCTTTGGGTACAAGTGAACTCCCCAGGGGAGCCTTTACGCAGCCCCACATGCAACTGGACCCTCCGGGTTCGCTGTTCCTGAGCAAACCTAAACGTAGCCCTGGCCGTCATAGGAGACGACTAAAAATCAGGCCCCAGAAAATGCGTTGCGAGCCCCTTCTGACCATCCAAAAGTGCTCCCAAAGGAAGGCTTTGGGTACATCTGAAGTTCCCAGGGGAGCCTTTACGCAGCCCCACATGCAACTAGACCCTTCGGGTTCGATTTTTCCGAGCAACCCTAATTATATCCCTAACCGGCATGGGAGAAGACTGAAAACCTGGGCCCCAGAAAACGCGTTGCAAGCCCCTTTGGACAATCCAAAAGTGCCCCCAAAGAAGGCTTTGGGTACAATGAACTCCCCAGGGGAGCCTTTACGCAGCCCCACATGCAACTGGACCCTCCGGGTTCGCTGTTTCCGAGCATCCCTAAACATAGCCCTAGCCGGCATCGATGACGACTGAAAAATCAGGCCCCAGGAAATGCGTTGCGAGCCCCTTAGGACCATCCAAAAGTGCCCCCAAAGGAAGGCTTTGGGTACAAGTGAACTCCCCAGGGGAGCCTTTACGCAGCCCCACATGCAACTGGACCCTCCGGTTTCGCTGTTTCCGAGCATCCCTAAACATAGCCCTAGCCGTCATCGGAGACGACTGAAAAATCAGGCCCCAGGAAATGCGTTGCGAGCCCTTTTCGCCCATCCAAAAGTGCCCGCAAAGGAAGACTTTAGGTACAAGAGAACTCCCCAGGGGAGCCTTTACGCAGCCCCACATGCAACTGGACCCTCCGGGTTCGCTGTTTCCGAGCATCCCTAAACATAGTCCTAGAGGGCATCAGAGACGAGTGAAAAATCAGGCCCCAGGAAATGCGTTGCGAGCCCTTTTCGCCCATCCAAAAGTGCCCCCAAAGGAAGGCTTTGGGTACAAGTGAACTCCCCAGGGGAGCCTTTACGCAGCCCCACATGCAACTGGACCCTCCGGGTTCGCTGTTTCCGAGCATCCCTAAACATAGCCCTAGCCGGTATCGAAGACAAGTGAAAAATCAGGCCCCAGGAAATGCGTCGCGAGCCCCTTCGGACCATCCAAATGTGCCCCCAAAGGAAGGCTTTGGGTACAAGTGAACTCCCCAGGGGAGCCTTTACGCAGCCCCACATGCAACTGGACCCTCCGGGTTCGCTGTTTCCGAGCATCCCTAAACATAGCCCTAGCCGGCATCGAAGACAAGTGAAAAATCAGGACCCAGGAAATGCGTTGCGAGCCCCTTCGGACCATCCAAAAGTGCCCCCAAAGGAAGGCTTTGGGTACAAGTGAACTCCCCAGGGGAGCCTTTACGCAGCCCCACATGCAACTGGACCCTCCGGGTTCGCTGTTCCTGAGCAAACCTAAACGTAGCCCTAGCCGTCATCGGAGACGACTGAAAAATCAGGCCCCAGGAAATGCGTTGCGAGCCCTTTTCGCCCATCCAAAAGTGCCCGCAAAGGAAGACTTTAGGTACAAGAGAACTCCCCAGGGGAGCCTTTACGCAGCCCCACATGCAACTGGACCCTCCGGGTTCGCTGTTTCCGAGCATCCCTAAACATAGTCCTAGAGGGCATCAGAGACGAGTGAAAAATCAGGCCCCAGGAAATGCGTTGCGAGCCCTTTTCGCCCATCCAAAAGTGCCCCCAAAGGAAGGCTTTGGGTACAAGTGAACTCCCCAGGGGAGCCTTTACGCAGCCCCACATGCAACTGGACCCTCCGGGTTTGCTGTTCCTGAGCAAACCTAAACATATCCCTAGCCGGCATAGAAGACGACTGAAAAATCAAGCCCCAGGAAATGCGTTCCGAGGCCTTTTCGCCCATCCAAATGTGCCCCCAAAGGAAGGCTTTGGGTACAAGTGAACTCCCCAGGGGAGCCTTTACGCAGCCCCACATGCAACTGGACCCTCCGGGTTCGCTGTTTCCGAGCATCCCTAAACATAGCCCTAGCCGGCATCGCAGACGAGTGAAAAATCAGGCCCCAGGAAATGCGTTCCGAGCCCTTTTCGCCCATCCAAAAGTGTCACCAAAGGAAGGCTTTGGGTACAAGTGAACTCCCCAGGGGAGCCTTTACGCAGCCCCACATGCAACTGGACTCTTCGGGTTCGCTGTTTCCGAGCATCCCTAAACATAGCCCTAGCCGGCATCGATGACGACTGAAAAATCAGGCCCCAGGAAATGCGTTGCGAGCCCCTTAGGACCATCCAAAAGTGCCCCCAAAGGAAGGCTTTGGATACAAGTGAACTCACCAGGGGAGCCTTTACGCAGCCCCACATGCAACTGGACTCTTCGGGTTCGCTGTTTCCGAGCATCCCTAAACATAGCCCTAGCCGGCATCGAAGACAAGTGAAAAATCAGGCCCCAGGAAATGCGTTGCGAGCCCTTTTCGCCCATCCAAAAGTGCCCCCAAAGGAAGGCTTTGGGTACAAGTGAACTCCCCAGGGGAGCCTTTACGCAGCCCCACATGCAACTGGACCCTCCGGGTTCGCTGTTCCTGAGCAAACCTAAACGTAGCCCTGGCCGTCATAGGAGACGACTAAAAATCAGGCCCCAGAAAATGCGTTGCGAGCCCCTTCTGACCATCCAAAAGTGCTCCCAAAGGAAGGCTTTGGGTACATCTGAAGTTCCCAGGGGAGCCTTTACGCAGCCCCACATGCAACTAGACCCTTCGGGTTCGATTTTTCCGAGCAACCCTAATTATATCCCTAACCGGCATGGGAGAAGACTGAAAACCTGGGCCCCAGAAAACGCGTTGCAAGCCCCTTTGGACAATCCAAAAGTGCCCCCAAAGAAGGCTTTGGGTACAATGAACTCCCCAGGGGAGCCTTTACGCAGCCCCACATGCAACTGGACCCTCCGGGTTCGCTGTTTCCGAGCATCCCTAAACATAGCCCTAGCCGGCATCGATGACGACTGAAAAATCAGGCCCCAGGAAATGCGTTGCGAGCCCCTTAGGACCATCCAAAAGTGCCCCCAAAGGAAGGCTTTGGGTACAAGTGAACTCCCCAGGGGAGCCTTTACGCAGCCCCACATGCAACTGGACCCTCCGGGTTCGCTGTTTCCGAGCATCCCTAAACATAGCCCTAGCCGGCATCGCAGACGAGTGAAAAATCAGGCCCCAGGAAATGCGTTGCGAGCCCTTTTCGCCCATCCAAAAGTGCCCCCAAAGGAAGGCTTTGGGTACAAGTGAACTCCCCAGGGGAGCCTTTACGCAGCCCCACATGCAACTGGACCCTCCGGGTTCGCTGTTTCCGAGCATCCCTAAACATATCCCTAGCCGGCATAGAAGATGACTGAAAAATCAAGCCCCAGGAAATGCGTTCCGAGGCCTTTTCGCCCATCCAAAAGTGCCCCCAAAGGAAGGCTTTGGGTACAAGTGAACTCCCCAGGGGAGCCTTTACGCAGCCCCACATGCAACTGGACCCTCCGGGTTCGCTGTTTCCGAGCATCCCTAAACATATCCCTAGCCGGCATAGAAGACGACTGAAAAATCAAGCCCCAGGAAATGCGTTCCGAGGCCTTTTCGCCCATCCAAATGTGCCCCCAAAGGAAGGCTTTGGGTACAAGTGAACTCCCCAGGGGAGCCTTTACGCAGCCCCACATGCAACTGGACCCTCCGGGTTCGCTGTTTCCGAGCATCCCTAAACATAGCCCTAGCCGGCATCGAAGACAAGTGAAAAATCAGGACCCAGGAAATGCGTTCCGAGCCCTTTTCGCCCATCCAAAAGTGTCACCAAAGGAAGGCTTTGGGTACAAGTGAACTCACCAGGGGAGCCTTTACGCAGCCCCACATGCAACTGGACTCTTCGGGTTCGCTGTTTCCGAGCATCCCTAAACATAGCCCTAGCCGGCATCGCAGACGAGTGAAAAATCAGGCCCCAGGAAATGCGTTGCGAGCCCTTTTCGCCCATCCAAAAGTGCCCCCAAAGGAAGGCTTTGGGTACAAGTGAACTCCCCAGGGGAGCCTTTACGCAGCCCCACATGCAACTGGACCCTCCGGGTTCGCTGTTTCCGAGCATCCCTAAACATATCCCTAGCCGGCATAGAAGATGACTGAAAAATCAAGCCCCAGGAAATGCGTTCCGAGGCCTTTTCGCCCATCCAAAAGTGCCCCCAAAGGAAGGCTTTGGGTACAAGTGAACTCCCCAGGGGAGCCTTTACGCAGCCCCACATGCAACTGGACCCTCCGGGTTCGCTGTTTCCGAGCATCCCTAAACATATCCCTAGCCGGCATAGAAGACGACTGAAAAATCTAGCCCCAGGAAATGCGTTCCGAGGCCTTTTCGCCCATCCAAATGTGCCCCCAAAGGAAGGCTTTGGGTACAAGTGAACTCCCCAGGGGAGCCTTTACGCAGCCCCACATGCAACTGGACCCTCCGGGTTCGCTGTTTCCGAGCATCCCTAAACATAGCCCTAGCCGGCATCGCAGACGAGTGAAAAATCAGGCCCCAGGAAATGCGTTCCGAGCCCTTTTCGCCCATCCAAAAGTGTCACCAAAGGAAGGCTTTGGGTACAAGTGAACTCACCAGGGGAGCCTTTACGCAGCCCCACATGCAACTGGACTCTTCGGGTTCGCTGTTTCCGAGCATCCCTAAACATAGCCCTAGCCGGCATCGATGACGACTGAAAAATCAGGCCCCAGGAAATGCGTTGCGAGCCCCTTAGGACCATCCAAAAGTGCCCCCAAAGGAAGGCTTTGGATACAAGTGAACTCACCAGGGGAGCCTTTACGCAGCCCCACATGCAACTGGACTCTTCGGGTTCGCTGTTTCCGAGCATCCCTAAACATAGCCCTAGCCGGCATCGAAGACAAGTGAAAAATCAGGCCCCAGGAAATGCGTTGCGAGCCCTTTTCGCCCATCCAAAAGTGCCCCCAAAGGAAGGCTTTGGGTACAAGTGAACTCCCCAGGGGAGCCTTTACGCAGCCCCACATGCAACTGGACCCTCCGGGTTCGCTGTTCCTGAGCAAACCTAAACGTAGCCCTGGCCGTCATAGGAGACGACTAAAAATCAGGCCCCAGAAAATGCGTTGCGAGCCCCTTCTGACCATCCAAAAGTGCTCCCAAAGGAAGGCTTTGGGTACATCTGAAGTTCCCAGGGGAGCCTTTACGCAGCCCCACATGCAACTAGACCCTTCGGGTTCGATTTTTCCGAGCAACCCTAATTATATCCCTAACCGGCATGGGAGAAGACTGAAAACCTGGGCCCCAGAAAACGCGTTGCAAGCCCCTTTGGACAATCCAAAAGTGCCCCCAAAGAAGGCTTTGGGTACAATGAACTCCCCAGGGGAGCCTTTACGCAGCCCCACATGCAACTGGACCCTCCGGGTTCGCTGTTTCCGAGCATCCCTAAACATAGCCCTAGCCGGCATCGATGACGACTGAAAAATCAGGCCCCAGGAAATGCGTTGCGAGCCCCTTAGGACCATCCAAAAGTGCCCCCAAAGGAAGGCTTTGGGTACAAGTGAACTCCCCAGGGGAGCCTTTACGCAGCCCCACATGCAACTGGACCCTCCGGGTTCGCTGTTTCCGAGCATCCCTAAACATAGCCCTAGCCGTCATCGGAGACGACTGAAAAATCAGGCCCCAGGAAATGCGTTGCGAGCCCTTTTCGCCCATCCAAAAGTGCCCGCAAAGGAAGACTTTGGGTACAAGAGAACTCCCCAGGGGAGCCTTTACGCAGCCCCACATGCAACTGGACCCTCCGGGTTCGCTGTTTCCGAGCATCCCTAAACATAGTCCTAGAGGGCATCAGAGACCACTGAAAAATCAGGCCCCAGGAAATGCGTTGCGAGCCCTTTTCGCCCATCCAAAAGTGCCCCCAAAGGAAGGCTTTGGGTACAAGTGAACTCCCCAGGGGAGCCTTTACGCAGCCCCACATGCAACTGGACCCTCCGGGTTCGCTGTTTCCGAGCATCCCTAAACATAGCCCTAGCCGGTATAGAAGACAAGTGAAAAATCAGGCCCCAGGAAATGCGTTGCGAGCCCCTTCGGACCATCCAAATGTGCCCCCAAAGGAAGGCTTTGGGTACAAGTGAACTCCCCAGGGGAGCCTTTACGCAGCCCCACATGCAACTGGACCCTCCGGGTTCGCTGTTTCCGAGCATCCCTAAACATAGCCCTAGCCGGCATCGAAGACAAGTGAAAAATCAGGACCCAGGAAATGCGTTGCGAGCCCCTTCGGACCATCCAAAAGTGCCCCCAAAGGAAGGCTTTGGGTACAAGTGAACTCCCCAGGGGAGCCTTTACGCAGCCCCACATGCAACTGGACCCTCCGGGTTCGCTGTTCCTGAGCAAACCTAAACGTAGCCCTAGCCGTCATCGGAGACGACTGAAAAATCAGGCCCCAGGAAATGCGTTGCGAGCCCTTTTCGCCCATCCAAAAGTGCCCGCAAAGGAAGACTTTAGGTACAAGAGAACTCCCCAGGGGAGCCTTTACGCAGCCCCACATGCAACTGGACCCTCCGGGTTCGCTGTTTCCGAGCATCCCTAAACATAGTCCTAGAGGGCATCAGAGACGAGTGAAAAATCAGGCCCCAGGAAATGCGTTGCGAGCCCTTTTCGCCCATCCAAAAGTGCCCCCAAAGGAAGGCTTTGGGTACAAGTGAACTCCCCAGGGGAGCCTTTACGCAGCCCCACATGCAACTGGACCCTCCGGGTTCGCTGTTTCCGAGCATCCCTAAACATATCCCTAGCCGGCATAGAAGATGACTGAAAAATCAAGCCCCAGGAAATGCGTTCCGAGGCCTTTTCGCCCATCCAAAAGTGCCCCCAAAGGAAGGCTTTGGGTACAAGTGAACTCCCCAGGGGAGCCTTTACGCAGCCCCACATGCAACTGGACCCTCCGGGTTCGCTGTTCCTGAGCAAACCTAAACGTAGCCCTAGCCGTCATCGGAGACGACTGAAAAATCAGGCCCCAGGAAATGCGTTGCGAGCCCTTTTCGCCCATCCAAAAGTGCCCGCAAAGGAAGACTTTAGGTACAAGAGAACTCCCCAGGGGAGCCTTTACGCAGCCCCACATGCAACTGGACCCTCCGGGTTCGCTGTTTCCGAGCATCCCTAAACATAGTCCTAGAGGGCATCAGAGACAACTGAAAAATCAGGCCCCAGGAAATGCGTTGCGAGCCCTTTTCGCCCATCCAAAAGTGCCCCCAAAGGAAGGCTTTGGGTACAAGTGAACTCCCCAGGGGAGCCTTTACGCAGCCCCACATGCAACTGGACCCTCCGGGTTCGCTGTTTCCGAGCATCCCTAAACATAGCCCTAGCCGGCATAGAAGATGACTGAAAAATCAAGCCCCAGGAAATGCGTTCCGAGGCCTTTTCGCCCATCCAAAAGTGCCCCCAAAGGAAGGCTTTGGGTACAAGTGAACTCCCCAGGGGAGCCTTTACGCAGCCCCACATGCAACTGGACCCTCCGGGTTCGCTGTTTCCGAGCATCCCTAAACATATCCCTAGCCGGCATAGAAGACGACTGAAAAATCAAGCCCCAGGAAATGCGTTCCGAGGCCTTTTCGCCCATCCAAATGTGCCCCCAAAGGAAGGCTTTGGGTACAAGTGAACTCCCCAGGGGAGCCTTTACGCAGCCCCACATGCAACTGGACCCTCCGGGTTCGCTGTTTCCGAGCATCCCTAAACATAGCCCTAGCCGGCATCGCAGACGAGTGAAAAATCAGGCCCCAGGAAATGCGTTCCGAGCCCTTTTCGCCCATCCAAAAGTGTCACCAAAGGAAGGCTTTGGGTACAAGTGAACTCCCCAGGGGAGCCTTTACGCAGCCCCACATGCAACTGGACTCTTCGGGTTCGCTGTTTCCGAGCATCCCTAAACATAGCCCTAGCCGGCATCGATGACGACTGAAAAATCAGGCCCCAGGAAATGCGTTGCGAGCCCCTTAGGACCATCCAAAAGTGCCCCCAAAGGAAGGCTTTGGATACAAGTGAACTCACCAGGGGAGCCTTTACGCAGCCCCACATGCAACTGGACTCTTCGGGTTCGCTGTTTCCGAGCATCCCTAAACATAGCCCTAGCCGGCATCGAAGACAAGTGAAAAATCAGGCCCCAGGAAATGCGTTGCGAGCCCTTTTCGCCCATCCAAAAGTGCCCCCAAAGGAAGGCTTTGGGTACAAGTGAACTCCCCAGGGGAGCCTTTACGCAGCCCCACATGCAACTGGACCCTCCGGGTTCGCTGTTCCTGAGCAAACCTAAACGTAGCCCTGGCCGTCATAGGAGACGACTAAAAATCAGGCCCCAGAAAATGCGTTGCGAGCCCCTTCTGACCATCCAAAAGTGCTCCCAAAGGAAGGCTTTGGGTACATCTGAAGTTCCCAGGGGAGCCTTTACGCAGCCCCACATGCAACTAGACCCTTCGGGTTCGATTTTTCCGAGCAACCCTAATTATATCCCTAACCGGCATGGGAGAAGACTGAAAACCTGGGCCCCAGAAAACGCGTTGCAAGCCCCTTTGGACAATCCAAAAGTGCCCCCAAAGAAGGCTTTGGGTACAATGAACTCCCCAGGGGAGCCTTTACGCAGCCCCACATGCAACTGGACCCTCCGGGTTCGCTGTTTCCGAGCATCCCTAAACATAGCCCTAGCCGGCATCGATGACGACTGAAAAATCAGGCCCCAGGAAATGCGTTGCGAGCCCCTTAGGACCATCCAAAAGTGCCCCCAAAGGAAGGCTTTGGGTACAAGTGAACTCCCCAGGGGAGCCTTTACGCAGCCCCACATGCAACTGGACCCTCCGGTTTCGCTGTTTCCGAGCATCCCTAAACATAGCCCTAGCCGTCATCGGAGACGACTGAAAAATCAGGCCCCAGGAAATGCGTTGCGAGCCCTTTTCGCCCATCCAAAAGTGCCCGCAAAGGAAGACTTTAGGTACAAGAGAACTCCCCAGGGGAGCCTTTACGCAGCCCCACATGCAACTGGACCCTCCGGGTTCGCTGTTTCCGAGCATCCCTAAACATAGTCCTAGAGGGCATCAGAGACCACTGAAAAATCAGGCCCCAGGAAATGCGTTGCGAGCCCTTTTCGCCCATCCAAAAGTGCCCCCAAAGGAAGGCTTTGGGTACAAGTGAACTCCCCAGGGGAGCCTTTACGCAGCCCCACATGCAACTGGACCCTCCGGGTTCGCTGTTTCCGAGCATCCCTAAACATAGCCCTAGCCGGTATCGAAGACAAGTGAAAAATCAGGCCCCAGGAAATGCGTCGCGAGCCCCTTCGGACCATCCAAATGTGCCCCCAAAGGAAGGCTTTGGGTACAAGTGAACTCCCCAGGGGAGCCTTTACGCAGCCCCACATGCAACTGGACCCTCCGGGTTCGCTGTTTCCGAGCATCCCTAAACATAGCCCTAGCCGGCATCGAAGACAAGTGAAAAATCAGGACCCAGGAAATGCGTTGCGAGCCCCTTCGGACCATCCAAAAGTGCCCCCAAAGGAAGGCTTTGGGTACAAGTGAACTCCCCAGGGGAGCCTTTACGCAGCCCCACATGCAACTGGACCCTCCGGGTTCGCTGTTCCTGAGCAAACCTAAACGTAGCCCTAGCCGTCATCGGAGACGACTGAAAAATCAGGCCCCAGGAAATGCGTTGCGAGCCCTTTTCGCCCATCCAAAAGTGCCCGCAAAGGAAGACTTTAGGTACAAGAGAACTCCCCAGGGGAGCCTTTACGCAGCCCCACATGCAACTGGACCCTCCGGGTTCGCTGTTTCCGAGCATCCCTAAACATAGTCCTAGAGGGCATCAGAGACGAGTGAAAAATCAGGCCCCAGGAAATGCGTTGCGAGCCCTTTTCGCCCATCCAAAAGTGCCCCCAAAGGAAGGCTTTGGGTACAAGTGAACTCCCCAGGGGAGCCTTTACGCAGCCCCACATGCAACTGGACCCTCCGGGTTTGCTGTTCCTGAGCAAACCTAAACATATCCCTAGCCGGCATAGAAGACGACTGAAAAATCAAGCCCCAGGAAATGCGTTCCGAGGCCTTTTCGCCCATCCAAATGTGCCCCCAAAGGAAGGCTTTGGGTACAAGTGAACTCCCCAGGGGAGCCTTTACGCAGCCCCACATGCAACTGGACCCTCCGGGTTCGCTGTTTCCGAGCATCCCTAAACATAGCCCTAGCCGGCATCGCAGACGAGTGAAAAATCAGGCCCCAGGAAATGCGTTCCGAGCCCTTTTCGCCCATCCAAAAGTGTCACCAAAGGAAGGCTTTGGGTACAAGTGAACTCCCCAGGGGAGCCTTTACGCAGCCCCACATGCAACTGGACTCTTCGGGTTCGCTGTTTCCGAGCATCCCTAAACATAGCCCTAGCCGGCATCGATGACGACTGAAAAATCAGGCCCCAGGAAATGCGTTGCGAGCCCCTTAGGACCATCCAAAAGTGCCCCCAAAGGAAGGCTTTGGATACAAGTGAACTCACCAGGGGAGCCTTTACGCAGCCCCACATGCAACTGGACTCTTCGGGTTCGCTGTTTCCGAGCATCCCTAAACATAGCCCTAGCCGGCATCGAAGACAAGTGAAAAATCAGGCCCCAGGAAATGCGTTGCGAGCCCTTTTCGCCCATCCAAAAGTGCCCCCAAAGGAAGGCTTTGGGTACAAGTGAACTCCCCAGGGGAGCCTTTACGCAGCCCCACATGCAACTGGACCCTCCGGGTTCGCTGTTCCTGAGCAAACCTAAACGTAGCCCTGGCCGTCATAGGAGACGACTAAAAATCAGGCCCCAGAAAATGCGTTGCGAGCCCCTTCTGACCATCCAAAAGTGCTCCCAAAGGAAGGCTTTGGGTACATCTGAAGTTCCCAGGGGAGCCTTTACGCAGCCCCACATGCAACTAGACCCTTCGGGTTCGATTTTTCCGAGCAACCCTAATTATATCCCTAACCGGCATGGGAGAAGACTGAAAACCTGGGCCCCAGAAAACGCGTTGCAAGCCCCTTTGGACAATCCAAAAGTGCCCCCAAAGAAGGCTTTGGGTACAATGAACTCCCCAGGGGAGCCTTTACGCAGCCCCACATGCAACTGGACCCTCCGGGTTCGCTGTTTCCGAGCATCCCTAAACATAGCCCTAGCCGGCATCGATGACGACTGAAAAATCAGGCCCCAGGAAATGCGTTGCGAGCCCCTTAGGACCATCCAAAAGTGCCCCCAAAGGAAGGCTTTGGGTACAAGTGAACTCCCCAGGGGAGCCTTTACGCAGCCCCACATGCAACTGGACCCTCCGGTTTCGCTGTTTCCGAGCATCCCTAAACATAGCCCTAGCCGTCATCGGAGACGACTGAAAAATCAGGCCCCAGGAAATGCGTTGCGAGCCCTTTTCGCCCATCCAAAAGTGCCCGCAAAGGAAGACTTTAGGTACAAGAGAACTCCCCAGGGGAGCCTTTACGCAGCCCCACATGCAACTGGACCCTCCGGGTTCGCTGTTTCCGAGCATCCCTAAACATAGTCCTAGAGGGCATCAGAGACAACTGAAAAATCAGGCCCCAGGAAATGCGTTGCGAGCCCTTTTCGCCCATCCAAAAGTGCCCCCAAAGGAAGGCTTTGGGTACAAGTGAACTCCCCAGGGGAGCCTTTACGCAGCCCCACATGCAACTGGACCCTCCGGGTTCGCTGTTTCCGAGCATCCCTAAACATAGCCCTAGCCGGTATCGAAGACAAGTGAAAAATCAGGCCCCAGGAAATGCGTTGCGAGCCCCTTCGGACCATCCAAATGTGCCCCCAAAGGAAGGCTTTGGGTACAAGTGAACTCCCCAGGGGAGCCTTTACGCAGCCCCACATGCAACTGGACCCTCCGGGTTCGCTGTTTCCGAGCATCCCTAAACATAGCCCTAGCCGGCATCGAAGACAAGTGAAAAATCTGGACCCAGGAAATGCGTTGCGAGCCCCTTCGGACCATCCAAAAGTGCCACCAAAGGAATGCTTTGGGTACAAGTGAACTCCCCAGGGGAGCCTTTACGCAGCCCCACATGCAACTGGACCCTCCGGGTTCGCTGTTCCTGAGCAAACCTAAACGTAGCCCTAGCCGTCATCGGAGACGACTGAAAAATCAGGCCCCAGGAAATGCGTTGCGAGCCCTTTTCGCCCATCCAAAAGTGCCCGCAAAGGAAGACTTTAGGTACAAGAGAACTCCCCAGGGGAGCCTTTACGCAGCCCCACATGCAACTGGACCCTCCGGGTTCGCTGTTTCCGAGCATCCCTAAACATAGTCCTAGAGGGCATCAGAGACGAGTGAAAAATCAGGCCCCAGGAAATGCGTTGCGAGCCCTTTTCGCCCATCCAAAAGTGCCCCCAAAGGAAGGCTTTGGGTACAAGTGAACTCCCCAGGGGAGCCTTTACGCAGCCCCACATGCAACTGGACCCTCCGGGTTTGCTGTTCCTGAGCAAACCTAAACATATCCCTAGCCGGCATAGAAGACGACTGAAAAATCAAGCCCCAGGAAATGCGTTCCGAGGCCTTTTCGCCCATCCAAATGTGCCCCCAAAGGAAGGCTTTGGGTACAAGTGAACTCCCCAGGGGAGCCTTTACGCAGCCCCACATGCAACTGGACCCTCCGGGTTCGCTGTTTCCGAGCATCCCTAAACATAGCCCTAGCCGGCATCGCAGACGAGTGAAAAATCAGGCCCCAGGAAATGCGTTCCGAGCCCTTTTCGCCCATCCAAAAGTGTCACCAAAGGAAGGCTTTGGGTACAAGTGAACTCCCCAGGGGAGCCTTTACGCAGCCCCACATGCAACTGGACTCTTCGGGTTCGCTGTTTCCGAGCATCCCTAAACATAGCCCTAGCCGGCATCGATGACGACTGAAAAATCAGGCCCCAGGAAATGCGTTGCGAGCCCCTTAGGACCATCCAAAAGTGCCCCCAAAGGAAGGCTTTGGATACAAGTGAACTCACCAGGGGAGCCTTTACGCAGCCCCACATGCAACTGGACTCTTCGGGTTCGCTGTTTCCGAGCATCCCTAAACATAGCCCTAGCCGGCATCGAAGACAAGTGAAAAATCAGGCCCCAGGAAATGCGTTGCGAGCCCTTTTCGCCCATCCAAAAGTGCCCCCAAAGGAAGGCTTTGGGTACAAGTGAACTCCCCAGGGGAGCCTTTACGCAGCCCCACATGCAACTGGACCCTCCGGGTTCGCTGTTCCTGAGCAAACCTAAACGTAGCCCTGGCCGTCATAGGAGACGACTAAAAATCAGGCCCCAGAAAATGCGTTGCGAGCCCCTTCTGACCATCCAAAAGTGCTCCCAAAGGAAGGCTTTGGGTACATCTGAAGTTCCCAGGGGAGCCTTTACGCAGCCCCACATGCAACTAGACCCTTCGGGTTCGATTTTTCCGAGCAACCCTAATTATATCCCTAACCGGCATGGGAGAAGACTGAAAACCTGGGCCCCAGAAAACGCGTTGCAAGCCCCTTTGGACAATCCAAAAGTGCCCCCAAAGAAGGCTTTGGGTACAATGAACTCCCCAGGGGAGCCTTTACGCAGCCCCACATGCAACTGGACCCTCCGGGTTCGCTGTTTCCGAGCATCCCTAAACATAGCCCTAGCCGGCATCGATGACGACTGAAAAATCAGGCCCCAGGAAATGCGTTGCGAGCCCCTTAGGACCATCCAAAAGTGCCCCCAAAGGAAGGCTTTGGGTACAAGTGAACTCCCCAGGGGAGCCTTTACGCAGCCCCACATGCAACTGGACCCTCCGGTTTCGCTGTTTCCGAGCATCCCTAAACATAGCCCTAGCCGTCATCGGAGACGACTGAAAAATCAGGCCCCAGGAAATGCGTTGCGAGCCCTTTTCGCCCATCCAAAAGTGCCCGCAAAGGAAGACTTTAGGTACAAGAGAACTCCCCAGGGGAGCCTTTACGCAGCCCCACATGCAACTGGACCCTCCGGGTTCGCTGTTTCCGAGCATCCCTAAACATAGTCCTAGAGGGCATCAGAGACAACTGAAAAATCAGGCCCCAGGAAATGCGTTGCGAGCCCTTTTCGCCCATCCAAAAGTGCCCCCAAAGGAAGGCTTTGGGTACAAGTGAACTCCCCAGGGGAGCCTTTACGCAGCCCCACATGCAACTGGACCCTCCGGGTTCGCTGTTTCCGAGCATCCCTAAACATAGCCCTAGCCGGTATCGAAGACAAGTGAAAAATCAGGCCCCAGGAAATGCGTTGCGAGCCCCTTCGGACCATCCAAATGTGCCCCCAAAGGAAGGCTTTGGGTACAAGTGAACTCCCCAGGGGAGCCTTTACGCAGCCCCACATGCAACTGGACCCTCCGGGTTCGCTGTTTCCGAGCATCCCTAAACATAGCCCTAGCCGGCATCGAAGACAAGTGAAAAATCTGGACCCAGGAAATGCGTTGCGAGCCCCTTCGGACCATCCAAAAGTGCCACCAAAGGAATGCTTTGGGTACAAGTGAACTCCCCAGGGGAGCCTTTACGCAGCCCCACATGCAACTGGACCCTCCGGGTTCGCTGTTCCTGAGCAAACCTAAACGTAGCCCTAGCCGTCATCGGAGACGACTGAAAAATCAGGCCCCAGGAAATGCGTTGCGAGCCCTTTTCGCCCATCCAAAAGTGCCCGCAAAGGAAGACTTTAGGTACAAGAGAACTCCCCAGGGGAGCCTTTACGCAGCCCCACATGCAACTGGACCCTCCGGGTTCGCTGTTTCCGAGCATCCCTAAACATAGTCCTAGAGGGCATCAGAGACGAGTGAAAAATCAGGCCCCAGGAAATGCGTTGCGAGCCCTTTTCGCCCATCCAAAAGTGCCCCCAAAGGAAGGCTTTGGGTACAAGTGAACTCCCCAGGGGAGCCTTTACGCAGCCCCACATGCAACTGGACCCTCCGGGTTCGCTGTTTCCGAGCATCCCTAAACATAGCCCTAGACGGCATCGAAGACAAGTGAAAAATCAGGACCCAGGAAATGCGTTGCGAGCCCCTTCGGACCATCCAAAAGTGCCCCCAAAGGAAGGCTTTGGGTACAAGTGAACTCCCCAGGGGAGCCTTTACGCAGCCCCACATGCAACTGGACCCTCCGGGTTTGCTGTTCCTGAGCAAACCTAAACGTAGCCCTGGCCGTCATAGGAGACGACTGAAAAATCAGGCCCCAGGAAATGCGTTGCGAGCCCCTTCGGACCATCAAAAAGTGCTCCCAAAGGAAGGCTTTGGGTACATCTGAAGTTCCCAGGGGAGCCTTTACGCAGCCCCACATGCAACTGGACCCTCCGGGTTCGATTTTTCCGAGCAAACCTAAATATATCACTAGCCGGCATGGGAGAAGACTGAAAACCCGGGCCCCAGAAAAAGCGTTGCAAGCCCCTTTGGACCATCCAAAAGTGTCACCAAAGGAAGGCTTTGGGTACAAGTGAACTCCCCAGGGGAGCCTTTACGCAGCCCCACATGCAACTGGACCCTCCTGGTTCGCTGTTTCCGAGCATCCCTAAACATAGCCCTAGCCGGCATCGAAGACGAATGAAAAATCAGACCGCAGGAAATGCGTTTCGAGCCCTTTTCATCCATCCAAAAGTGCCCCCAAAGGAAGGCTTTGGGTACAAGTGAACTCCCCAGGGGAGCCTTTACGCAGCCCCACATGCAACTGGACCCTCCGGGTTCGATTTTTCCGAGCAACCCTAAATATATCACTAGCCGGCATGGGAGAAGACTAAAAATCCGGGCCCCAGAAAACGCGTTGCAAGCCCCTTTGGACCATCCAAAAGTATAACCAAAGGAAGGCTTTGGGTACAAGTGAACTCCCCAGGGGAGCCTTTACGCAGCCCCACATGCAACTGGACCCTCCGGGTTCGCTGTTTCCGAGCATCCCTAAACATAGCCCTAGCCGGCATCGCAGACTAGTGAAAAATCAGGCCCCAGGAAATGCGTTCCGAGGCCTTTTCGCCCATCCAAAAGTGCCCCCAAAGGAAGGCTTTGGGTACAAGTGAACTCCCCAGGGGAGCCTTTACGCAGCCCCACATGCAACTGGACCCTTAGGGTTCGCTGTTTCCGAGCATCCCTAAACAAAGTCCTAGACGGCATCAGAGACGAGTGAAAAATCAGGCCCCAGGAAATGCGTTGCGAGCCCTTTTCGCCCATCCAAAAGTGCCCCCAAAGGAAGGCTTTGGGTACAAGTGAACTCCCCAGGGGAGCCTTTACGCAGCCCCACATGCAACTGGACCCTCCGGGTTCGCTATTTCCGAGCATCCAGAAAACATAGCCCTAGCCGGCATCGATGACGACTGAAAAATCAGGCCCCAGGAAATGCGTTGCGAGCCCTTTTCGCCCATCCAAAAGTGCCCCCAAAGGAAGGCTTTGGGTACAAGTGAACTCCCCAGGGGAGCCTTTACGCAGCCCCACATGGAACTGGACCCTCCGGGTTCGCTGTTTCCGAGCATCCCTAAACATAGCCCTAGCCGGCATCGCAGACTAGTGAAAAATCAGGCCCCAGGAAATGCGTTGCGAGCCATTTTCGCCCATCCAAAAGTGCCCCCAAAGGAAGGCTTTGGGTACAAGTGAACTCCCCAGGGGAGCCTTTACGCAGCCCCACATGCAACTGGACCCTCCGGGTTCGCTGTTTCCGAGCATCCCTAAACAAAGTCCTAGACGGCATCAGAGACGAGTGAAAAATCAGGCCCCAGGAAATGCGTTGCGAGCCCTTTTCGCCCATCCAAAAGTGCCCCCAAAGGAAGGCTTTGGGTACAAGTGAACTCCCCAGGGGAGCCTTTACGCAGCCCCACATGCAACTGGACCCTCCGGGTTCGCTGTTTCCGAGCATCCCTAAACATAGCCCTAGCCGGCATCGAAGACAAGTGAAAAATCAGGCCCCAGGAAATGCGTTGCGAGCCCTTTTCGCCCATCCAAAAGTGCCCTAAAAGGAAGGCTTTGGGTACAAGTGAACTCCCCAGGGGAGCCTTTACGCAGCCCCACATGCAACTGGACCCTCCGGGTTTGCTGTTCCTGAGCAAACCTAAACGTAGCCCTGGACGTCATCGGAGACGACTGAAAAATCAGGCCCCAGAAAATGCGTTGCGAGCCCCTTCGGACCATCCAAAAGTGCTCCCAAAGGAAGGCTTTGGGTACAAATGAACTCCCCAGGGGAGCCTTTACGCAGCCCCACATGCAACTGGACCCTTCGGGTTCGATTTTTCCGAGCAACCCTAATTATATCCCTAACCGGCATGGGAGAAGACTGAAAACCCGGGCCCCAGAAAACGCGTTGCAAGCCCCTTTGGACCATCCAAAAGTGCCCCCAAAGGAAGGCTTTGGGTACAAGTGAACTCCCCAGGGGAGCCTTTACGCAGCCCCACATGCAACTGGACCCTCCGGGTTCGCTGTTTCCGAGCATCCCTAAACATAGCCCTAGCCGGCATCGATGACGACTGAAAAATCAGGCCCCAGGAAATGCGTTGCGAGCCCCTTAGGACCATCCAAAAGTGTCACCAAAGGAAGGCTTTGGGTACAAGTGAACTCCCCAGGGGAGCCTTTACGCAGCCCCACATGCAACTGGACCCTCCGGGTTTGCTGTTTCCGAGCATCCCTAAACATAGCCCTAGCCGGCATCGATGACGACTGAAAAATCAGGCCCCAGGAAATGCGTTGCGAGCCCCTTAGGACCATCCAAAAGTGTCACCAAAGGAAGGCTTTGGTTACAAGTGAACTCCCCAGGGGAGCCTTTACGCAGCCCCACATGCAACTGGACCCTCCGGGTTCGATTTTTCCGAGCAACCCTAAATATATCACTAGCCGGCATGGGAGAAGACTGAAAACCCGGGCCCCAGAAAACGCGTTGCAAGCCCCTTTGGACCATCCAAAAGTGTCACCAAAGGAAGGCTTTGGGTACAAGTGAACTCCCCAGGGGAGCCTTTACGCAGCCCCACATGCAACTGGACCCTCCGGGTTCGCTGTTTCCGAGCATCCCTAAACATAGCCCTAGCCGTCATTGGAGACGACTGAAAAATCAGGCCCCAGGAAATGCGTTGCGAGCCCTTTTCGCCCATCCAAAAGTGCCCGCAAAGGAAGACTTTAGGTACAAGAGAACTCCCCAGGGGAGCCTTTACGCAGCCCCACATGCAACTGGACCCTCCGGGTTCGCTGTTTCCGAGCATCCCTAAACATAGTCCTCGAGGGCATCAGAGACGAGTGAAAAATCAGGCCCCAGGAAATGCGTTGCGAGCCCTTTTCGCCCATCCAAAAGTGCCCCCAAAGGAAGGCTTTGGGTACAAGTGAACTCCCCAGGGGAGCCTTTACGCAGCCCCACATGCAACTGGACCCTTCGGGTTCGATTTTTCCGAGCAACCCTAATTATATCCCTAACCGGCATGGGAGAAGACTGAAAACCCGGGCCCCAGAAAACGCGTTGCAAGCCCCTTTGGACCATCCAAAAGTGCCCCCAAAGGAAGGCTTTGGGTACAAGTGAACTCCCCAGGGGAGCCTTTACGCAGCCCCACATGCAACTGGACCCTCCGGGTTCGCTGTTTCCGAGCATCCCTAAACATAGCCCTAGCCGGCATCGATGACGACTGAAAAATCAGGCCCCAGGAAATGCGTTGCGAGCCCCTTAGGACCATCCAAAAGTGTCACCAAAGGAAGGCTTTGGGTACAAGTGAACTCCCCAGGGGAGCCTTTACGCAGCCCCACATGCAACTGGACCCTCCGGGTTTGCTGTTTCCGAGCATCCCTAAACATAGCCCTAGCCGGCATCGATGACGACTGAAAAATCAGGCCCCAGGAAATGCGTTGCGAGCCCCTTAGGACCATCCAAAAGTGTCACCAAAGGAAGGCTTTGGTTACAAGTGAACTCCCCAGGGGAGCCTTTACGCAGCCCCACATGCAACTGGACCCTCCGGGTTCGATTTTTCCGAGCAACCCTAAATATATCACTAGCCGGCATGGGAGAAGACTGAAAACCCGGGCCCCAGAAAACGCGTTGCAAGCCCCTTTGGACCATCCAAAAGTGTCACCAAAGGAAGGCTTTGGGTACAAGTGAACTCCCCAGGGGAGCCTTTACGCAGCCCCACATGCAACTGGACCCTCCGGGTTCGCTGTTTCCGAGCATCCCTAAACATAGCCCTAGCCGTCATTGGAGACGACTGAAAAATCAGGCCCCAGGAAATGCGTTGCGAGCCCTTTTCGCCCATCCAAAAGTGCCCGCAAAGGAAGACTTTAGGTACAAGAGAACTCCCCAGGGGAGCCTTTACGCAGCCCCACATGCAACTGGACCCTCCGGGTTCGCTGTTTCCGAGCATCCCTAAACATAGTCCTCGAGGGCATCAGAGACGAGTGAAAAATCAGGCCCCAGGAAATGCGTTGCGAGCCCTTTTCGCCCATCCAAAAGTGCCCCCAAAGGAAGGCTTTGGGTACAAGTGAACTCCCCAGGGGAGCCTTTACGCAGCCCCACATGCAACTGGACCCTCCGGGTTCGCTGTTTCCGAGCATCCCTAAACATAGCCCTAGCCGGCATCGAAGACAAGTGAAAAATCAGGACTCAGGAAATGCGTTGCGAGCCCCTTCGGACCATCCAAAAGTGCCCCCAAAGGAAGGCTTTGGGTACAAGTGAACTCCCCAGGGGAGCCTTTACGCAGCCCCACATGCAACTGGACCCTCCGGGTTCGCTGTTCCTGAGCAAACCTAAACGTAGCCCTAGCCGTCATCGGAGACGACTGAAAAATCAGGCCCCAGGAAATGCGTTCCGAGGCCTTTTCGCCCATCCAAAAGTGCCCGCAAAGGAAGACTTTGGGTACAAGAGAACTCCCCAGGGGAGCCTTTACGCAGCCCCACATGCAACTGGACCCTCCGGGTTCGATGTTTCCGAGCATCCCTAAACATAGCCCTAGCCGGCATCGAAGTCGACTGAAAAATCAGACCGCAGGAAATGCGTTTCGAGCCCTTTTCGTCCATCCAAAAGTGCCCCCAAAGGAAGGCTTTGGGTACAAATGAACTCCCCAGGGGAGCCTTTACGCAGCCCCACATGCAACTGGACCCTCCGGGTTCGATTTTTCCGAGCAAACCTAAATATATCCCTAGCCGGCATGGGAGAAGACTGAAAACCCGGGCCCCAGAAAACGCGTTGCAAGCCCCTTTGGACCATCCAAAAGTATCACCAAAGGAAGGCTTTGGGTACAAGTGAACTCCCCAGGGGAGCCTTTACGCAGCCCCACATGCAACTGGACCCTCCGGGTTCGCTGTTTCCGAGCAACCCTAAACATAGCCCTAGCCCGCATCAATGACGACTGAAAAATCAGGCCCCAGGAAATGCGTTCCGAGCCCTTTTCGCCCATCCAAAAGTGCCCCCAAAGGAAGGCTTTGGGTACAAGTGAACTCCCCAGGGGAGCCTTTACGCAGCCCCACATGCAACTGGACCCTTAGGGTTCGCTGTTTCCGAGCATCCCTAAACAAAGTCCTAGACGGCATCAGAGACGAGTGAAAAATCAGGCCCCAGGAAATGCGTTGCGAGCCCTTTTCGCCCATCCAAAAGTGCCCCCAAAGGAAGGCTTTGGGTACAAGTGAACTCCCCAGGGGAGCCTTTACGCAGCCCCACATGCAACTGGACCCTCCGGGTTCGCTGTTTCCGAGCATCCCTAAACATAGCCCTAGCCGGCATCGAAGTCGACTGAAAAATCAGACCGCAGGAAATGCGTTTCGAGCCCTTTTCGTCCATCCAAAAGTGCCCCCAAAGGAAGGCTTTGGGTACAAATGAACTCCCCAGGGGAGCCTTTACGCAGCCCCACATGCAACTGGACCCTCCGGGTTTGCTGTTCCTGAGCAAACCTAAACGTAGCCCTAGCCGTCATCGGAGACGACTGAAAAATCAGGCCCCAGGAAATGCGTTCCGAGGCCTTTTCGCCCATCCAAAAGTGCCCGCAAAGGAAGACTTTAGGTACAAGAGAACTCCCCAGGGGAGCCTTTACGCAGCCCCACATGCAACTGGACGCTCCGGGTTCGCTGTTTCCGAGCATCCCTAAACATAGTCCTAGAGGGCATCAGAGACGAGTGAAAAATCAGGCCCCAGGAAATGTGTTGCGAGCCCTTTTCGCCCATCCAAAAGTGCCCCCAAAGGAAGGCTTTGGGTACAAGTGAACTCCCCAGGGGAGCCTTTACGCAGCCCCACATGCAACTGGACCCTCCGGGTTCGCTGTTTCCGAGCATCCCTAAACATAGCCCTAGCCGGCGTCGAAGACAAGTGAAAAATCAGGACTCAGGAAATGCGTTGCGAGCCCCTTCGGACCATCCAAAAGTGCCCCCAAAGGAAGGCTTTGGGTACAAGTGAACTCCCCAGGGGAGCCTTTACGCAGCCCCACATGCAACTGGACCCTCCGGGTTCGCTGTTCCTGAGCAAACCTAAACGTAGCCCTAGCCGTCATCGGAGACGACTGAAAAATCAGGCCCCAGGAAATGCGTTCCGAGGCCTTTTCGCCCATCCAAAAGTGCCCGCAAAGGAAGACTTTAGGTACAAGAGAACTCCCCAGGGGAGCCTTTACGCAGCCCCACATGCAACTGGACCCTCCGGGTTCGCTGTTTCCGAGCATCCCTAAACATAGTCCTAGAGGGCATCAGAGACGAGTGAAAAATCAGGCCCCAGGAAATGCGTTGCGAGCCCTTTTCGCCCATCCAAAAGTGCCCCCAAAGGAAGGCTTTGGGTACAAGTGAACTCCCCAGGGGAGCCTTTACGCAGCCCCACATGCAACTGGACCCTCCGGGTTCGATTTTTCCGAGCAAACCTAAATATATCACTAGCCGGCATGGGAGAAGACTGAAAATCCGGGCCCCAGAAAACGCGTTGCAAACCCCTTTGGACCATCCAAAAGTATCACCAAAGGAAGGCTTTGGGTACAAGTGAACTCCCCAGGGGAGCCTTTACGCAGCCCCACATGCAACTGGACCCTCCGGGTTCGCTGTTTCCGAGCATCCCTAAACATAGCCCTAGCCGGCATCGAAGACAAGTGAAAAATCAGGACTCAGGAAATGCGTTGCGAGCCCCTTCGGACCATCCAAAAGTGCCCCCAAAGGAAGGCTTTGGGTACAAGTGAACTCCCCAGGGGAGCCTTTACGCAGCCCCACATGCAACTGGACCCTCCAGGTTCGCTGTTCCTGAGCAAACCTAAACGTAGCCCTAGCCGTCATCGGAGACGACTGAAAAATCAGGCCCCAGGAAATGCGTTCCGAGGCCTTTTCGCCCATCCAAAAGTGCCCCCAAAGGAAGACTTTAGGTACAAGAGAACTCCTCAGGGGAGCCTTTACGCAGCCCCACATGCAACTGGACCCTCCGGGTTCGATTTTTCCGAGCAAACCTAAATATATCACTAGCCGGCATGGGAGAAGACTGAAAATCCGGGCCCCAGAAAACGCGTTGCAAACCCCTTTGGACCATCCAAAAGTATCACCAAAGGAAGGCTTTGGGTACAAGTGAACTCCCCAGGGGAGCCTTTACGCAGCCCCACATGCAACTGGACCCTCCGGGTTCGCTGTTTCCGAGCATCCCTAAACATAGCCCTAGCCGGCATCGAAGTCGACTGAAAAATCAGACCGCAGGAAATGCGTTTCGAGCCCTTTTCGTCCATCCAAAAGTGCCCCCAAAGGAAGGCTTTGGGTACAAATGAACTCCCCAGGGGAGCCTTTACGCAGCCCCACATGCAACTGGACCCTCCGGGTTCGATTTTTCCGAGCAAACCTAAATATATCCCTAGCCGGCATGGGAGAAGACTGAAAACCCGGGCCCCAGAAAACGCGTTGCAAGCCCCTTTGGACCATCCAAAAGTATCACCAAAGGAAGGCTTTGGGTACAAGTGAACTCCCCAGGGGAGCCTTTACGCAGCCCCACATGCAACTGGACCCTCCGGGTTCGCTGTTTCCGAGCAACCCTAAACATAGCCCTAGCCCGCATCAATGACGACTGAAAAATCAGGCCCCAGGAAATGCGTTCCGAGCCCTTTTCGCCCATCCAAAAGTGCCCCCAAAGGAAGGCTTTGGGTACAAGTGAACTCCCCAGGGGAGCCTTTACGCAGCCCCACATGCAACTGGACCCTTAGGGTTCGCTGTTTCCGAGCATCCCTAAACAAAGTCCTAGACGGCATCAGAGACGAGTGAAAAATCAGGCCCCAGGAAATGCGTTGCGAGCCCTTTTCGCCCATCCAAAAGTGCCCCCAAAGGAAGGCTTTGGGTACAAGTGAACTCCCCAGGGGAGCCTTTACGCAGCCCCACATGCAACTGGACCCTCCGGGTTCGCTGTTTCCGAGCATCCCTAAACATAGCCCTAGCCGGCATCGATGACGACTGAAAAATCAGGCCCCAGGAAATGCGTTTCGAGCCCTTTTCGTCCATCCAAAAGTGCCCCCAAAGGAAGGCTTTGGGTACAAATGAACTCCCCAGGGGAGCCTTTACGCAGCCCCACATGCAACTGGACCCTCCGGGTTTGCTGTTCCTGAGCAAACCTAAACGTAGCCCTAGCCGTCATCGGAGACGACTGAAAAATCAGGCCCCAGGAAATGCGTTCCGAGGCCTTTTCGCCCATCCAAAAGTGCCCGCAAAGGAAGACTTTAGGTACAAGAGAACTCCCCAGGGGAGCCTTTACGCAGCCCCACATGCAACTGGACGCTCCGGGTTCGCTGTTTCCGAGCATCCCTAAACATAGTCCTAGAGGGCATCAGAGACGAGTGAAAAATCAGGCCCCAGGAAATGTGTTGCGAGCCCTTTTCGCCCATCCAAAAGTGCCCCCAAAGGAAGGCTTTGGGTACAAGTGAACTCCCCAGGGGAGCCTTTACGCAGCCCCACATGCAACTGGACCCTCCGGGTTCGCTGTTTCCGAGCATCCCTAAACATAGCCCTAGCCGGCGTCGAAGACAAGTGAAAAATCAGGACTCAGGAAATGCGTTGCGAGCCCCTTCGGACCATCCAAAAGTGCCCCCAAAGGAAGGCTTTGGGTACAAGTGAACTCCCCAGGGGAGCCTTTACGCAGCCCCACATGCAACTGGACCCTCCGGGTTCGCTGTTCCTGAGCAAACCTAAACGTAGCCCTAGCCGTCATCGGAGACGACTGAAAAATCAGGCCCCAGGAAATGCGTTCCGAGGCCTTTTCGCCCATCCAAAAGTGCCCGCAAAGGAAGACTTTAGGTACAAGAGAACTCCCCAGGGGAGCCTTTACGCAGCCCCACATGCAACTGGACCCTCCGGGTTCGCTGTTTCCGAGCATCCCTAAACATAGTCCTAGAGGGCATCAGAGACGAGTGAAAAATCAGGCCCCAGGAAATGCGTTGCGAGCCCTTTTCGCCCATCCAAAAGTGCCCCCAAAGGAAGGCTTTGGGTACAAGTGAACTCCCCAGGGGAGCCTTTACGCAGCCCCACATGCAACTGGACCCTCCGGGTTCGATTTTTCCGAGCAAACCTAAATATATCACTAGCCGGCATGGGAGAAGACTGAAAATCCGGGCCCCAGAAAACGCGTTGCAAACCCCTTTGGACCATCCAAAAGTATCACCAAAGGAAGGCTTTGGGTACAAGTGAACTCCCCAGGGGAGCCTTTACGCAGCCCCACATGCAACTGGACCCTCCGGGTTCGCTGTTTCCGAGCATCCCTAAACATAGCCCTAGCCGGCATCGAAGACAAGTGAAAAATCAGGACTCAGGAAATGCGTTGCGAGCCCCTTCGGACCATCCAAAAGTGCCCCCAAAGGAAGGCTTTGGGTACAAGTGAACTCCCCAGGGGAGCCTTTACGCAGCCCCACATGCAACTGGACCCTCCGGGTTCGCTGTTCCTGAGCAAACCTAAACGTAGCCCTATCAGTCATCGGAGACGACTGAAAAATCAGGCCCCAGGAAATGCGTTCCGAGGCCTTTTCGCCCATCCAAAAGTGCCCCCAAAGGAAGACTTTAGGTACAAGAGAACTCCTCAGGGGAGCCTTTACGCAGCCCCACATGCAACTGGACCCTCCGGGTTCGATTTTTCCGAGCAAACCTAAATATATCACTAGCCGGCATGGGAGAAGACTGAAAATCCGGGCCCCAGAAAACGCGTTGCAAACCCCTTTGGACCATCCAAAAGTATCACCAAAGGAAGGCTTTGGGTACAAGTGAACTCCCCAGGGGAGCCTTTACGCAGCCCCACATGCAACTGGACCCTCCGGGTTCGCTGTTTCCGAGCATCCAGAAAACATAGCCCTAGCCGGCATCGCAGACTAGTGAAAAATCAGGCCCCAGGAAATGCGTTGCGAGCCCTTTTCGCCCATCCAAAAGTGCCCCCAAAGGAAGGCTTTGGGTACAAGTGAACTCCCCAGGGGAGCCTTTACGCAGCCCCACATGCAACTGGACCCTCCGGGTTCGCTGTTTCCGAGCATCCCTAAACATAGTCCTAGACGGCATCAGAGACGAGTGAAAAATCAGGCCCCAGGAAATGCGTTGCGAGCCCTTTTCGCCCATCCAAAAGTGCCCCCAAAGGAAGGCTTTGGGTACAAGTGAACTCCCCAGGGGAGCCTTTACGCAGCCCCACATGCAACTGGACCCTCCGGGTTCGATGTTTCTGAGCATCCCTAAACATAGCCCTAGCCGGCATCGAAGACAAGTGAAAAATCAGGCCCCA
This sequence comes from Anas acuta, assembly GCF_963932015.1. Taxonomy (NCBI): domain Eukaryota; kingdom Metazoa; phylum Chordata; class Aves; order Anseriformes; family Anatidae; genus Anas; species Anas acuta. The sequence goes on along the minus strand of NW_027076193.1, from coordinate 371,516 downwards.
GGAAATGCGTTGCGAGCCCTTTTCGCCCATCCAAAAGTGCCCCCAAAGGAAGGCTTTGGGTACAAGTGAACTCCCCAGGGGAGCCTTTACGCAGCCCCACATGCAACTGGACCCTCCGGGTTCGCTGTTCCTGAGCAAACCTAAACGTAGCCCTATCAGTCATCGGAGACGACTGAAAAATCAGGCCCCAGGAAATGCGTTGCGAGCCCCTTCGGACCATCCAAAAGTGCCCCCAAAGGAAGGCTTTGGGTACAAGTGAACTCCCCAGGGGAGCCTTTACGCAGCCCCACATGCAACTGGACCCTCCGGGTTCGCTGTTTCCGAGCATCCCTAAACATAGCCCTAGCCCGCATCAATGACGAGTGAAAAATCAGGCCCCAGGAAATGCGTTGCGAGCCCTTTTCGCCCATCCAAAAGTGCCCCCAAAGGAAGGCTTTGGGTACAAGTGAACTCCCCAGGGGAGCCTTTACGCAGCCCCACATGCAACTGGACCCTCCGGGTTCGCTGTTTCCGAGCATCCCTAAACATAGCCCTAGCCGGCATCGAAGACAAGTGAAAAATCAGGACTCAGGAAATGCGTTGCGAGCCCCTTCGGACCATCCAAAAGTGCCCCCAAAGGAAGGCTTTGGGTACAAGTGAACTCCCCAGGGGAGCCTTTACGCAGCCCCACATGCAACTGGACCCTCCGGGTTCGCTGTTCCTGAGCAAACCTAAACGTAGCCCTAGCCGTCATCGGAGACGACTGAAAAATCAGGCCCCAGGAAATGCGTTCCGAGGCCTTTTCGCCCATCCAAAAGTGCCCGCAAAGGAAGACTTTAGGTACAAGAGAACTCCCCAGGGGAGCCTTTACGCAGCCCCACATGCAACTGGACCCTCCGGGTTCGCTGTTTCCGAGCATCCCTAAACATAGTCCTAGAGGGCATCAGAGACGAGTGAAAAATCAGGCCCAAGGAAATGCGTTGCGAGCCCTTTTCGCCCATCCAAAAGTGCCCCCAAAGGAAGGCTTTGGGTACAAGTGAACTCCCCAGGGGAGCCTTTACGCAGCCCCACATGCAACTGGACCCTCCGGGTTCGCTGTTTCCGAGCATCCCTAAACATAGCCCTAGCCGGCATCGAAGTCGACTGAAAAATCAGACCGCAGGAAATGCGTTTCGAGCCCTTTTCGTCCATCCAAAAGTGCCCCCAAAGGAAGGCTTTGGGTACAAATGAACTCCCCAGGGGAGCCTTTACGCAGCCCCACATGCAACTGGACCCTCCGGGTTCGATTTTTCCGAGCAAACCTAAATATATCCCTAGCCGGCATGGGAGAAGACTGAAAACCCGGGCCCCAGAAAACGCGTTGCAAGCCCCTTTGGACCATCCAAAAGTATCACCAAAGGAAGGCTTTGGGTACAAGTGAACTCCCCAGGGGAGCCTTTACGCAGCCCCACATGCAACTGGACCCTCCGGGTTCGCTGTTTCCGAGCATCCCTAAACATAGCCCTAGCCCGCATCAATGACGACTGAAAAATCAGGCCCCAGGAAATGCGTTCCGAGCCCTTTTCGCCCATCCAAAAGTGCCCCCAAAGGAAGGCTTTGGGTACAAGTGAACTCCCCAGGGGAGCCTTTACGCAGCCCCACATGCAACTGGACCCTTAGGGTTCGCTGTTTCCGAGCATCCCTAAACAAAGTCCTAGACGGCATCAGAGACGAGTGAAAAATCAGGCCCCAGGAAATGCGTTGCGAGCCCTTTTCGCCCATCCAAAAGTGCCCCCAAAGGAAGGCTTTGGGTACAAGTGAACTCCCCAGGGGAGCCTTTACGCAGCCCCACATGCAACTGGACCCTCCGGGTTCGCTGTTTCCGAGCATCCCTAAACATAGCCCTAGCCGGCATCGAAGTCGACTGAAAAATCAGACCGCAGGAAATGCGTTTCGAGCCCTTTTCGTCCATCCAAAAGTGCCCCCAAAGGAAGGCTTTGGGTACAAATGAACTCCCCAGGGGAGCCTTTACGCAGCCCCACATGCAACTGGACCCTCCGGGTTTGCTGTTCCTGAGCAAACCTAAACGTAGCCCTAGCCGTCATCGGAGACGACTGAAAAATCAGGCCCCAGGAAATGCGTTCCGAGGCCTTTTCGCCCATCCAAAAGTGCCCGCAAAGGAAGACTTTAGGTACAAGAGAACTCCCCAGGGGAGCCTTTACGCAGCCCCACATGCAACTGGACCCTCCGGGTTCGCTGTTTCCGAGCATCCCTAAACATAGTCCTAGAGGGCATCAGAGACGAGTGAAAAATCAGGCCCCAGGAAATGTGTTGCGAGCCATTTTTGCACATCCAAAAGTGCCCCCAAAGGAAGGCTTTGGGTACAAGTGAACTCCCCAGGGGAGCCTTTACGCAGCCCCACATGCAACTGGACCCTCCGGGTTCGCTGTTTCCGAGCATCCCTAAACATAGCCCTAGCCGGCGTCGAAGACAAGTGAAAAATCAGGACTCAGGAAATGCGTTGCGAGCCCCTTCGGACCATCCAAAAGTGCCCCCAAAGGAAGGCTTTGGGTACAAGTGAACTCCCCAGGGGAGCCTTTACGCAGCCCCACATGCAACTGGACCCTCCGGGTTCGCTGTTCCTGAGCAAACCTAAACGTAGCCCTAGCCATCATCGGAGACGACTGAAAAATCAGGCCCCAGGAAATGCGTTGCGAGCCCTTTTCGCCCATCCAAAAGTGCCCCCAAAGGAAGGCTTTGGGTACAAGTGAACTCCCCAGGGGAGCCTTTACGCAGCCCCACATGCAACTGGACCCTCCGGGTTCGCTGTTTCCGAGCATCCCTAAACATAGTCCTAGAGGGCATCAGAGACGAGTGAAAAATCAGGCCCCAGGAAATGCGTTGCGAGCCCTTTTCGCCCATCCAAAAGTGCCCCCAAAGGAAGGCTTTGGGTACAAGTGAACTCCCCAGGGGAGCCTTTACGCAGCCCCACATGCAACTGGACCCTCCGGGTTCGCTGTTTCCGAGCATCCCTAAACGTAGCCCTAGCCGTCATTGGAGACGACTGAAAAATCAGGCCCCAGGAAATGCGTTGCGAGCCCTTTTCGCCCATCCAAAAGTGCTCCCAAAGGAAGGCTTTGGGTACATCTGAAGTTCCCAGGGGAGCCTTTACGCAGCCCCACATGCAACTGGACCCTCCGGGTTCGATTTTTCCGAGCAAACCTAAATATATCACTAGCCGGCATGGGAGAAGACTGAAAATCCGGGCCCCAGAAAACGCGTTGCAAACCCCTTTGGACCATCCAAAAGTATCACCAAAGGAAGGCTTTGGGTACAAGTGAACTCCCCAGGGGAGCCTTTACGCAGCCCCACATGCAACTGGACCCTCCGGGTTCGCTGTTTCCGAGCATCCCTAAACATAGCCCTAGCCGGCATCGAAGACAAGTGAAAAATCAGGCCCCAGGAAATGCGTTTCGAGCCCTTTTCGTCCATCCAAAAGTGCCCCCAAAGGAAGGCTTTGGGTACAAATGAACTCCCCAGGGGAGCCTTTACGCAGCCCCACATGCAACTGGACCCTCCGGGTTCGCTGTTCCTGAGCAAACCTAAACGTAGCCCTAGCCGTCATTGGAGACGACTGAAAAATCAGGCCCCAGGAAATGCCTTGCGAGCCCTTTTCGCCCATCCAAAAGTGCCCGCAAAGGAAGACTTTAGGTACAAGAGAACTCCCGAGGGGAGCCTTTACGCAGCCCCACATGCAACTGGACCCTCCGGGTTCGCTGTTTCCGAGCATCCCTAAACATAGTCCTAGAGGGCATCAGAGACGAGTGAAAAATCAGGCCCCAGGAAATGCGTTGCGAGCCCTTTTCGCCCATCCAAAAGTGCCCCCAAAGGAAGGCTTTGGGTACAAGTGAACTCCCCAGGGGAGCCTTTACGCAGCCCCACATGCAACTGGACCCTCCGGGTTCGCTGTTTCCGAGCATCCCTAAACATAGCCCTAGCCGGCATCGAAGACAAGTGAAAAATCAGGACTCAGGAAATGCGTTGCGAGCCCCTTCGGACCATCCAAAAGTGCCCCCAAAGGAAGGCTTTGGGTACAAGTGAACTCCCCAGGGGAGCCTTTACGCAGCCCCACATGCAACTGGACCCTCCGGGTTCGCTGTTCCTGAGCAAACCTAAACGTAGCCCTAGCCGTCATCGGAGACGACTGAAAAATCAGGCCCCAGGAAATGCGTTCCGAGGCCTTTTCGCCCATCCAAAAGTGCCCCCAAAGGAAGACTTTAGGTACAAGAGAACTCCTCAGGGGAGCCTTTACGCAGCCCCACATGCAACTGGACCCTCCGGGTTCGATTTTTCCGAGCAAACCTAAATATATCACTAGCCGGCATGGGAGAAGACTGAAAATCCGGGCCCCAGAAAACGCGTTGCAAACCCCTTTGGACCATCCAAAAGTATCACCAAAGGAAGGCTTTGGGTACAAGTGAACTCCCCAGGGGAGCCTTTACGCAGCCCCACATGCAACTGGACCCTCCGGGTTCGCTGTTTCCGAGCATCCAGAAAACATAGCCCTAGCCGGCATCGCAGACTAGTGAAAAATCAGGCCCCAGGAAATGCGTTGCGAGCCCTTTTCGCCCATCCAAAAGTGCCCCCAAAGGAAGGCTTTGGGTACAAGTGAACTCCCCAGGGGAGCCTTTACGCAGCCCCACATGCAACTGGACCCTCCGGGTTCGCTGTTTCCGAGCATCCCTAAACATAGTCCTAGACGGCATCAGAGACGAGTGAAAAATCAGGCCCCAGGAAATGCGTTGCGAGCCCTTTTCGCCCATCCAAAAGTGCCCCCAAAGGAAGGCTTTGGGTACAAGTGAACTCCCCAGGGGAGCCTTTACGCAGCCCCACATGCAACTGGACCCTCCGGGTTCGATGTTTCTGAGCATCCCTAAACATAGCCCTAGCCGGCATCGAAGACAAGTGAAAAATCAGGCCCCAGGAAATGCGTTGCGAGCCCTTTTCGCCCATCCAAAAGTGCCCCCAAAGGAAGGCTTTGGGTACAAGTGAACTCCCCAGGGGAGCCTTTACGCAGCCCCACATGCAACTGGACCCTCCGGGTTCGCTGTTCCTGAGCAAACCTAAACGTAGCCCTATCAGTCATCGGAGACGACTGAAAAATCAGGCCCCAGGAAATGCGTTGCGAGCCCCTTCGGACCATCCAAAAGTGCCCCCAAAGGAAGGCTTTGGGTACAAGTGAACTCCCCAGGGGAGCCTTTACGCAGCCCCACATGCAACTGGACCCTCCGGGTTCGCTGTTTCCGAGCATCCCTAAACATAGCCCTAGCCCGCATCAATGACGAGTGAAAAATCAGGCCCCAGGAAATGCGTTGCGAGCCCTTTTCGCCCATCCAAAAGTGCCCCCAATAGAAGGCTTTGGGTACAAGTGAACTCCCCAGGGGAGCCTTTACGCAGCCCCACATGCAACTGGACCCTCCGGGTTCGCTGTTTCCGAGCATCCCTAAACGTAGCCCTAGCCGTCATTGGAGACGACTGAAAAATCAGGCCCCAGGAAATGCGTTGCGAGCCCTTTTCGCCCATCCAAAAGTGCCCGCAAAGGAAGACTTTAGGTACAAGAGAACTCCCCAGGGGAGCCTTTACGCAGCCCCACATGCAACTGGACCCTCCGGGTTCGCTGTTTCCGAGCATCCCTAAACATAGTCCTAGAGGGCATCAGAGACGAGTGAAAAATCAGGCCCAAGGAAATGCGTTGCGAGCCCTTTTCGTCCATCCAAAAGTGCCCCCAAAGGAAGGCTTTGGGTACAAATGAACTCCCCAGGGGAGCCTTTACGCAGCCCCACATGCAACTGGACCCTCCGGGTTCGATTTTTCCGAGCAAACCTAAATATATCCCTAGCCGGCATGGGAGAAGACTGAAAACCCGGGCCCCAGAAAACGCGTTGCAAGCCCCTTTGGACCATCCAAAAGTATCACCAAAGGAAGGCTTTGGGTACAAGTGAACTCCCCAGGGGAGCCTTTACGCAGCCCCACATGCAACTGGACCCTCCGGGTTCGCTGTTTCCGAGCATCCCTAAACATAGCCCTAGCCCGCATCAATGACGAGTGAAAAATCAGGCCCCAGGAAATGCGTTGCGAGCCCTTTTCGCCCATCCAAAAGTGCCCCCAAAGGAAGGCTTTGGGTACAAGTGAACTCCCCAGGGGAGCCTTTACGCAGCCCCACATGCAACTGGACCCTTAGGGTTCGCTGTTTCCGAGCATCCCTAAACAAAGTCCTAGACGGCATCAGAGACGAGTGAAAAATCAGGCCCCAGGAAATGCGTTGCGAGCCCTTTTCGCCCATCCAAAAGTGCCCCCAAAGGAAGGCTTTGGGTACAAGTGAACTCCCCAGGGGAGCCTTTACGCAGCCCCACATGCAACTGGACCCTCCGGGTTCGCTGTTTCCGAGCATCCCTAAACATAGCCCTAGCCGGCATCGAAGTCGACTGAAAAATCAGACCGCAGGAAATGCGTTTCGAGCCCTTTTCGTCCATCCAAAAGTGCCCCCAAAGGAAGGCTTTGGGTACAAATGAACTCCCCAGGGGAGCCTTTACGCAGCCCCACATGCAACTGGACCCTCCGGGTTTGCTGTTCCTGAGCAAACCTAAACGTAGCCCTAGCCGTCATCGGAGACGACTGAAAAATCAGGCCCCAGGAAATGCGTTCCGAGGCCTTTTCGCCCATCCAAAAGTGCCCGCAAAGGAAGACTTTAGGTACAAGAGAACTCCCCAGGGGAGCCTTTACGCAGCCCCACATGCAACTGGACCCTCCGGGTTCGCTGTTTCCGAGCATCCCTAAACATAGTCCTAGAGGGCATCAGAGACGAGTGAAAAATCAGGCCCCAGGAAATGTGTTGCGAGCCCTTTTCGCCCATCCAAAAGTGCCCCCAAAGGAAGGCTTTGGGTACAAGTGAACTCCCCAGGGGAGCCTTTACGCAGCCCCACATGCAACTGGACCCTCCGGGTTCGCTGTTTCCGAGCATCCCTAAACATAGCCCTAGCCGGCGTCGAAGACAAGTGAAAAATCAGGACTCAGGAAATGCGTTGCGAGCCCCTTCGGACCATCCAAAAGTGCCCCCAAAGGAAGGCTTTGGGTACAAGTGAACTCCCCAGGGGAGCCTTTACGCAGCCCCACATGCAACTGGACCCTCCGGGTTCGCTGTTCCTGAGCAAATCTAAACGTAGCCCTGGCCGTCATAGGAGACGACTGAAAAATCAGGCCCCAGGAAATGCGTTGCGAGCCCCTTCGGACCATCCAAAAGTGCTCCCAAAGGAAGGCTTTGGGTACATCTGAAGTTCCCAGGGGAGCCTTTACGCAGCCCCACATGCAAGTGGACCCTCCGGGTTCGATTTTTCCGAGCAAACCTAAATATATCACTAGCCGGCATGGGAGAAGACTGAAAATCCGGGCCCCAGAAAACGCGTTGCAAACCCCTTTGGACCATCCAAAAGTATCACCAAAGGAAGGCTTTGGGTACAAGTGAACTCCCCAGGGGAGCCTTTACGCAGCCCCACATGCAACTGGACCCTCCGGGTTCGCTGTTTCCGAGCATCCCTAAACATAGCCCTAGCCGGCATCGAAGTCGACTGAAAAATCAGACCGCAGGAAATGCGTTTCGAGCCCTTTTCGTCCATCCAAAAGTGCCCCCAAAGGAAGGCTTTGGGTACAAATGAACTCCCCAGGGGAGCCTTTACGCAGCCCCACATGCAACTGGACCCTCCGGGTTCGCTGTTCCTGAGCAAACCTAAACGTAGCCCTAGCCGTCATCGGAGACGACTGAAAAATCAGGCCCCAGGAAATGCCTTGCGAGCCCTTTTCGCCCATCCAAAAGTGCCCGCAAAGGAAGACTTTAGGTACAAGAGAACTCCCCAGGGGAGCCTTTACGCAGCCCCACATGCAACTGGACCCTCCGGGTTCGCTGTTTCCGAGCATCCCTAAACATAGTCCTAGAGGGCATCAGAGACGAGTGAAAAATCAGGCCCCAGGAAATGCGTTGCGAGCCCTTTTCGCCCATCCAAAAGTGCCCCCAAAGGAAGGCTTTGGGTACAAGTGAACTCCCCAGGGGAGCCTTTACGCAGCCCCACATGCAACTGGACCCTCCGGGTTCGCTGTTTCCGAGCATCCCTAAACATAGCCCTAGCCGGCATCGAAGACATGTGAAAAATCAGGACTCAGGAAATGCGTTGCGAGCCCCTTCGGACCATCCAAAAGTGCCCCCAAAGGAAGGCTTTGGGTACAAGTGAACTCCCCAGGGGAGCCTTTACGCAGCCCCACATGCAACTGGACCCTCCGGGTTCGCTGTTCCTGAGCAAACCTAAACGTAGCCCTAGCCGTCATCGGAGACGACTGAAAAATCAGGCCCCAGGAAATGCGTTCCGAGGCCTTTTCGCCCATCCAAAAGTGCCCCCAAAGGAAGACTTTAGGTACAAGAGAACTCCCCAGGGGAGCCTTTACGCAGCCCCACATGCAACTGGACCCTCCGGGTTCGATTTTTCCGAGCAAACCTAAATATATCACTAGCCGGCATGGGAGAAGACTGAAAATCCGGGCCCCAGAAAACGCGTTGCAAACCCCTTTGGACCATCCAAAAGTATCACCAAAGGAAGGCTTTGGTTACAAGTGAACTCCCCAGGGGAGCCTTTACGCAGCCCCACATGCAACTGGACCCTCCGGGTTCGCTGTTTCCGAGCATCCCTAAACATAGCCCTAGCCGGCATCGCAGACTAGTGAAAAATCAGGCCCCAGGAAATGCGTTCCGAGGCCTTTTCGCCCATCCAAAAGTGCCCCCAAAGGAAGGCTTTGGGTACAAGTGAACTCCCCAGGGGAGCCTTTACGCAGCCCCACATGCAACTGGACCCTCCGGGTTCGCTGTTTCCGAGCATCCCTAAACATAGTCCTAGACGGCATCAGAGACGAGTGAAAAATCAGGCCCCAGGAAATGCGTTGCGAGCCCTTTTCGCCCATCCAAAAGTGCCCCCAAAGGAAGGCTTTGGGTACAAGTGAACTCCCCAGGGGAGCCTTTACGCAGCCCCACATGCAACTGGACCCTCCGGGTTCGATGTTTCTGAGCATCCCTAAACATAGCCCTAGCCGGCATCGAAGACAAGTGAAAAATCAGGCCCCAGGAAATGCGTTGCGAGCCCTTTTCGCCCATCCAAAAGTGCCCCCAAAGGAAGGCTTTGGGTACAAGTGAACTCCCCAGGGGAGCCTTTACGCAGCCCCACATGCAACTGGACCCTCCGGGTTCGCTGTTCCTGAGCAAACCTAAACGTAGCCCTATCAGTCATCGGAGACGACTGAAAAATCAGGCCCCAGGAAATGCGTTGCGAGCCCCTTCGGACCATCCAAAAGTGCCCCCAAAGGAAGGCTTTGGGTACAAGTGAACTCCCCAGGGGAGCCTTTACGCAGCCCCACATGCAACTGGACCCTCCGGGTTCGCTGTTTCCGAGCATCCCTAAACATAGCCCTAGCCCGCATCAATGACGAGTGAAAAATCAGGCCCCAGGAAATGCGTTGCGAGCCCTTTTCGCCCATCCAAAAGTGCCCCCAATAGAAGGCTTTGGGTACAAGTGAACTCCCCAGGGGAGCCTTTACGCAGCCCCACATGCAACTGGACCCTCCGGGTTCGCTGTTTCCGAGCATCCCTAAACGTAGCCCTAGCCGTCATTGGAGACGACTGAAAAATCAGGCCCCAGGAAATGCGTTGCGAGCCCTTTTCGCCCATCCAAAAGTGCCCGCAAAGGAAGACTTTAGGTACAAGAGAACTCCCCAGGGGAGCCTTTACGCAGCCCCACATGCAACTGGACCCTCCGGGTTCGCTGTTTCCGAGCATCCCTAAACATAGTCCTAGAGGGCATCAGAGACGAGTGAAAAATCAGGCCCCAGGAAATGCGTTGCGAGCCCTTTTCGCCCATCCAAAAGTGCCCCCAAAGGAAGGCTTTGGGTACAAGTGAACTCCCCAGGGGAGCCTTTACGCAGCCCCACATGCAACTGGACCCTCCGGGTTCGCTGTTTCCGAGCATCCCTAAACATAGCCCTAGCCGGCATCGAAGACAAGTGAAAAATCAGGACTCAGGAAATGCGTTGCGAGCCCCTTCGGACCATCCAAAAGTGCCCCCAAAGGAAGGCTTTGGGTACAAGTGAACTCCCCAGGGGAGCCTTTACGCAGCCCCACATGCAACTGGACCCTCCGGGTTCGCTGTTCCTGAGCAAACCTAAACGTAGCCCTAGCCGTCATCGGAGACGACTGAAAAATCAGGCCCCAGGAAATGCGTTTCGAGGCCTTTTCGCCCATCCAAAAGTGCCCGCAAAGGAAGACTTTAGGTACAAGAGAACTCCCCAGGGGAGCCTTTACGCAGCCCCACATGCAACTGGACCCTTCGGGTTCGATTTTTCCGAGCAACCCTAATTATATCCCTAACCGGCATGGGAGAAGACTGAAAACCCGGGCCCCAGAAAACGCGTTGAAAGCCCCTTTGGACCATCCAAAAGTGCCCCCAAAGAAGGCTTTGGGTACAAGTGAACTCCCCAGGGGAGCCTTTACGCAGCCCCACATGCAACTGGACCCTCCGGGTTCGCTGTTTCCGAGCATCCCTAAACATAGCCCTAGCCGGCATCGATGACGACTGAAAAATCAGGCCCCAGGAAATGCGTTGCGAGCCCCTTAGGACCATCCAAAAGTGTCACCAAAGGAAGGCTTTGGGTACAAGTGAACTCCCCAGGGGAGCCTTTACGCAGCCCCACATGCAACTGGACCCTCCGGGTTTGCTGTTTCCGAGCATCCCTAAACATAGCCCTAGCCGGCATCGATGACGACTGAAAAATCAGGCCCCAGGAAATGCGTTGCGAGCCCCTTAGGACCATCCAAAAGTGTCACCAAAGGAAGGCTTTGGGTACAAGTGAACTCCCCAGGGGAGCCTTTACGCAGCCCCACATGCAACTGGACCCTCCGGGTTCGATTTTTCCGAGCAACCCTAAATATATCACTAGCCGGCATGGAGAAGACTGAAAACCCGGGCCCCAGAAAACGCGTTGCAAGCCCCTTTGGACCATCCAAAAGTGTCACCAAAGGAAGGCTTTGGGTACAAGTGAACTCCCCAGGGGAGCCTTTACGCAGCCCCACATGCAACTGGACCCTCCAGGTTCGCTGTTTCCGAGCATCCCTAAACATAGCCCTAGCCCGCATCAATGACGACTGAAAAATCAGGCCCCAGGAAATGCGTTGCGAGCCCTTTTCGCCCATCCAAAAGTGCCCCCAAAGGAAGGCTTTGGGTACAAGTGAACTCCCCAGGGGAGCCTTTACGCAGCCCCACATGCAACTGGACCCTCCGGGTTCGCTGTTTCCGAGCATCCCTAAACATAGCCCTAGCCGGCGTCGAAGACAAGTGAAAAATCAGGACTCAGGAAATGCGTTGCGAGCCCCTTCGGACCATCCAAAAGTGCCCCCAAAGGAAGGCTTTGGGTACAAGTGAACTCCCCAGGGGAGCCTTTACGCAGCCCCACATGCAACTGGACCCTCCGGGTTCGCTGTTCCTGAGCAAACCTAAACGTAGCCCTAGCCGTCATCGGAGACGACTGAAAAATCAGGCCCCAGGAAATGCGTTCCGAGGCCTTTTCGTCCATCCAAAAGTGCCCGCAAAGGAAGACTTTAGGTACAAGAGAACTCCCCAGGGGAGCCTTTACGCAGCCCCACATGCAACTGGACCCTCCGGGTTCGCTGTTTCCGAGCATCCCTAAACATAGTCCTAGAGGGCATCAGAGACGAGTGAAAAATCAGGCCCCAGGAAATGCGTTGCGAGCCCTTTTCGCCCATCCAAAAGTGCCCCCAAAGGAAGGCTTTGGGTACAAGTGAACTCCCCAGGGGAGCCTTTACGCAGCCCCACATGCAACTGGACCCTCCGGGTTCGCTGTTCCGGAGCAAATCTAAACGTAGCCCTGGCCGTCATAGGAGACGACTGAAAAATCAGGCCCCAGGAAATGCGTTGCGAGCCCCTTCGGACCATCCAAAAGTGCTCCCAAAGGAAGGCTTTGGGTACATCTGAAGTTCCCAGGGGAGCCTTTACGCAGCCCCACATGCAACTGGACCCTCCGGGTTCGATTTTTCCGAGCAAACCTAAATATATCACTAGCCGGCATGGGAGAAGACTGAAAATCCGGGCCCCAGAAAACGCGTTGCAAACCCCTTTGGACCATCCAAAAGTATCACCAAAGGAAGGCTTTGGGTACAAGTGAACTCCCCAGGGGAGCCTTTACGCAGCCCCACATGCAACTGGACCCTCCGGGTTCGCTGTTTCCGAGCATCCCTAAACATAGCCCTAGCCGGCATCGAAGTCGACTGAAAAATCAGACCGCAGGAAATGCGTTTCGAGCCCTTTTCGCCCATCCAAAAGTGCCCCCAAAGGAAGGCTTTGGGTACAAATGAACTCCCCAGGGGAGCCTTTACGCAGCCCCACATGCAACTGGACCCTCCGGGTTCGCTGTTCCTGAGCAAACCTAAACGTAGCCCTAGCCGTCATCGGAGACGACTGAAAAATCAGGCCCCAGGAAATGCGTTGCGAGCCCTTTTCGCCCATCCAAAAGTGCCCGCAAAGGAAGACTTTAGGTACAAGAGAACTCCCCAGGGGAGCCTTTACGCAGCCCCACATGCAACTGGACCCTCCGGGTTCGCTGTTTCCGAGCATCCCTAAACATAGTCCTAGAGGGCATCAGAGACGAGTGAAAAATCAGGCCCCAGGAAATGCGTTGCGAGCCCTTTTCGCCCATCCAAAAGTGCCCCCAAAGGAAGGCTTTGGGTACAAGTGAACTCCCCAGGGGAGCCTTTACGCAGCCCCACATGCAACTGGACCCTCCGGGTTCGCTGTTTCCGAGCATCCCTAAACATAGCCCTAGCCGGCATCGAAGACAAGTGAAAAATCAGGACTCAGGAAATGCGTTGCGAGCCCCTTCGGACCATCCAAAAGTGCCCCCAAAGGAAGGCTTTGGGTACAAGTGAACTCCCCAGGGGAGCCTTTACGCAGCCCCACATGCAACTGGACCCTCCGGGTTCGCTGTTCCTGAGCAAACCTAAACGTAGCCCTAGCCGTCATCGGAGACGACTGAAAAATCAGGCCCCAGGAAATGCGTTCCGAGGCCTTTTCGCCCATCCAAAAGTGCCCCCAAAGGAAGACTTTAGGTACAAGAGAACTCCCCAGGGGAGCCTTTACGCAGCCCCACATGCAACTGGACCCTCCGGGTTCGATTTTTCCGAGCAAACCTAAATATATCACTAGCCGGCATGGGAGAAGACTGAAAATCCGGGCCCCAGAAAACGCGTTGCAAACCCCTTTGGACCATCCAAAAGTATCACCAAAGGAAGGCTTTGGTTACAAGTGAACTCCCCAGGGGAGCCTTTACGCAGCCCCACATGCAACTGGACCCTCCGGGTTCGCTGTTTCCGAGCATCCCTAAACATAGCCCTAGCCGGCATCGCAGACTAGTGAAAAATCAGGCCCCAGGAAATGCGTTCCGAGGCCTTTTCGCCCATCCAAAAGTGCCCCCAAAGGAAGGCTTTGGGTACAAGTGAACTCCCCAGGGGAGCCTTTACGCAGCCCCACATGCAACTGGACCCTCCGGGTTCGCTGTTTCCGAGCATCCCTAAACATAGTCCTAGACGGCATCAGAGACGAGTGAAAAATCAGGCCCCAGGAAATGCGTTGCGAGCCCTTTTCGCCCATCCAAAAGTGCCCCCAAAGGAAGGCTTTGGGTACAAGTGAACTCCCCAGGGGAGCCTTTACGCAGCCCCACATGCAACTGGACCCTCCGGGTTCGATGTTTCTGAGCATCCCTAAACATAGCCCTAGCCGGCATCGAAGACAAGTGAAAAATCAGGCCCCAGGAAATGCGTTGCGAGCCCTTTTCGCCCATCCAAAAGTGCCCCCAAAGGAAGGCTTTGGGTACAAGTGAACTCCCCAGGGGAGCCTTTACGCAGCCCCACATGCAACTGGACCCTCCGGGTTCGCTGTTCCTGAGCAAACCTAAACGTAGCCCTATCAGTCATCGGAGACGACTGAAAAATCAGGCCCCAGGAAATGCGTTGCGAGCCCCTTCGGACCATCCAAAAGTGCCCCCAAAGGAAGGCTTTGGGTACAAGTGAACTCCCCAGGGGAGCCTTTACGCAGCCCCACATGCAACTGGACCCTCCGGGTTCGCTGTTTCCGAGCATCCCTAAACATAGCCCTAGCCCGCATCAATGACGAGTGAAAAATCAGGCCCCAGGAAATGCGTTGTGAGCCCTTTTCGCCCATCCAAAAGTGCCCCCAATAGAAGGCTTTGGGTACAAGTGAACTCCCCAGGGGAGCCTTTACGCAGCCCCACATGCAACTGGACCCTCCGGGTTCGCTGTTTCCGAGCATCCCTAAACGTAGCCCTAGCCGTCATTGGAGACGACTGAAAAATCAGGCCCCAGGAAATGCGTTGCGAGCCCTTTTCGCCCATCCAAAAGTGCCCGCAAAGGAAGACTTTAGGTACAAGAGAACTCCCCAGGGGAGCCTTTACGCAGCCCCACATGCAACTGGACCCTCCGGGTTCGCTGTTTCCGAGCATCCCTAAACATAGTCCTAGAGGGCATCAGAGACGAGTGAAAAATCAGGCCCCAGGAAATGCGTTGCGAGCCCTTTTCGCCCATCCAAAAGTGCCCCCAAAGGAAGGCTTTGGGTACAAGTGAACTCCCCAGGGGAGCCTTTACGCAGCCCCACATGCAACTGGACCCTCCGGGTTCGCTGTTTCCGAGCATCCCTAAACATAGCCCTAGCCGGCATCGAAGACAAGTGAAAAATCAGGCCCCAGGAAATGCGTTGCGAGCCCTTTTCGCCCATCCAAAAGTGCCCCCAATAGAAGGCTTTGGGTACAAGTGAACTCCCCAGGGGAGCCTTTACGCAGCCCCACATGCAACTGGACCCTCCGGGTTCGCTGTTCCTGAGCAAACCTAAACGTAGCCCTAGCCGTCATCGGAGACGACTGAAAAATCAGGCCCCAGGAAATGCGTTTCGAGGCCTTTTCGCCCATCCAAAAGTGCCCGCAAAGGAAGACTTTAGGTACAAGAGAACTCCCCAGGGGAGCCTTTACGCAGCCCCACATGCAACTGGACCCTTCGGGTTCGATTTTTCCGAGCAACCCTAATTATATCCCTAACCGGCATGGGAGAAGACTGAAAACCCGGGCCCCAGAAAACGCGTTGAAAGCCCCTTTGGACCATCCAAAAGTGCCCCCAAAGAAGGCTTTGGGTACAAGTGAACTCCCCAGGGGAGCCTTTACGCAGCCCCACATGCAACTGGACCCTCCGGGTTCGCTGTTTCCGAGCATCCCTAAACATAGCCCTAGCCGGCATCGATGACGACTGAAAAATCAGGCCCCAGGAAATGCGTTGCGAGCCCCTTAGGACCATCCAAAAGTGTCACCAAAGGAAGGCTTTGGGTACAAGTGAACTCCCCAGGGGAGCCTTTACGCAGCCCCACATGCAACTGGACCCTCCGGGTTTGCTGTTTCCGAGCATCCCTAAACATAGCCCTAGCCGGCATCGATGACGACTGAAAAATCAGGCCCCAGGAAATGCGTTGCGAGCCCCTTAGGACCATCCAAAAGTGTCACCAAAGGAAGGCTTTGGGTACAAGTGAACTCCCCAGGGGAGCCTTTACGCAGCCCCACATGCAACTGGACCCTCCGGGTTCGCTGTTTCCGAGCATCCCTAAACATAGCCCTAGCCGGCATCGAAGTCGACTGAAAAATCAGACCGCAGGAAATGCGTTTCGAGCCCTTTTCGCCCATCCAAAAGTGCCCCCAAAGGAAGGCTTTGGGTACAAATGAACTCCCCAGGGGAGCCTTTACGCAGCCCCACATGCAACTGGACCCTCCGGGTTCGCTGTTCCTGAGCAAACCTAAACGTAGCCCTAGCCGTCATCGGAGACGACTGAAAAATCAGGCCCCAGGAAATGCGTTGCGAGCCCTTTTCGCCCATCCAAAAGTGCCCGCAAAGGAAGACTTTAGGTACAAGAGAACTCCCCAGGGGAGCCTTTACGCAGCCCCACATGCAACTGGACCCTCCGGGTTCGCTGTTTCCGAGCATCCCTAAACATAGTCCTAGAGGGCATCAGAGACGAGTGAAAAATCAGGCCCCAGGAAATGCGTTGCGAGCCCTTTTCGCCCATCCAAAAGTGCCCCCAAAGGAAGGCTTTGGGTACAAGTGAACTCCCCAGGGGAGCCTTTACGCAGCCCCACATGCAACTGGACCCTCCGGGTTCGCTGTTTCCGAGCATCCCTAAACATAGCCCTAGCCGGCATCGAAGACAAGTGAAAAATCAGGACTCAGGAAATGCGTTGCGAGCCCCTTCGGACCATCCAAAAGTG
The DNA here is from genome assembly GCF_963932015.1 of Anas acuta. NCBI lineage: Eukaryota > Metazoa > Chordata > Aves > Anseriformes > Anatidae > Anas > Anas acuta. Next base: position 355,139 of record NW_027076193.1, on the reverse strand, counting down.
CCCCCAAAGGAAGGCTTTGGGTACAAGTGAACTCCCCAGGGGAGCCTTTACGCAGCCCCACATGCAACTGGACCCTCCGGGTTCGCTGTTCATGAGCAAACCTAAACGTAGCCCTAGCCGTCATCGGAGACGACTGAAAAATCAGGCCCCAGGAAATGCGTTCCGAGGCCTTTTCGCCCATCCAAAAGTGCCCCCAAAGGAAGACTTTAGGTACAAGAGAACTCCCCAGGGGAGCCTTTACGCAGCCCCACATGCAATGGACCCTCCGGGTTCGATTTTTCCGAGCAAACCTAAATATATCACTAGCCGGCATGGGAGAAGACTGAAAATCCGGGCCCCAGAAAACGCGTTGCAAACCCCTTTGGACCATCCAAAAGTATCACCAAAGGAAGGCTTTGGTTACAAGTGAACTCCCCAGGGGAGCCTTTACGCAGCCCCACATGCAACTGGACCCTCCGGGTTCGCTGTTTCCGAGCATCCCTAAACATAGCCCTAGCCGGCATCGCAGACTAGTGAAAAATCAGGCCCCAGGAAATGCGTTCCGAGGCCTTTTCGCCCATCCAAAAGTGCCCCCAAAGGAAGGCTTTGGGTACAAGTGAACTCCCCAGGGGAGCCTTTACGCAGCCCCACATGCAACTGGACCCTCCGGGTTCGCTGTTTCCGAGCATCCCTAAACATAGTCCTAGACGGCATCAGAGACGAGTGAAAAATCAGGCCCCAGGAAATGCGTTGCGAGCCCTTTTCGCCCATCCAAAAGTGCCCCCAAAGGAAGGCTTTGGGTACAAGTGAACTCCCCAGGGGAGCCTTTACGCAGCCCCACATGCAACTGGACCCTCCGGGTTCGATGTTTCTGAGCATCCCTAAACATAGCCCTAGCCGGCATCGAAGACAAGTGAAAAATCAGGCCCCAGGAAATGCGTTGCGAGCCCTTTTCGCCCATCCAAAAGTGCCCCCAAAGGAAGGCTTTGGGTACAAGTGAACTCCCCAGGGGAGCCTTTACGCAGCCCCACATGCAACTGGACCCTCCGGGTTCGCTGTTCCTGAGCAAACCTAAACGTAGCCCTATCAGTCATCGGAGACGACTGAAAAATCAGGCCCCAGGAAATGCGTTGCGAGCCCCTTCGGACCATCCAAAAGTGCCCCCAAAGGAAGGCTTTGGGTACAAGTGAACTCCCCAGGGGAGCCTTTACGCAGCCCCACATGCAACTGGACCCTCCGGGTTCGCTGTTTCTGAGCATCCCTAAACATAGCCCTAGCCCGCATCAATGACGAGTGAAAAATCAGGCCCCAGGAAATGCGTTGTGAGCCCTTTTCGCCCATCCAAAAGTGCCCCCAATAGAAGGCTTTGGGTACAAGTGAACTCCCCAGGGGAGCCTTTACGCAGCCCCACATGCAACTGGACCCTCCGGGTTCGCTGTTTCCGAGCATCCCTAAACGTAGCCCTAGCCGTCATTGGAGACGACTGAAAAATCAGGCCCCAGGAAATGCGTTGCGAGCCCTTTTCGCCCATCCAAAAGTGCCCGCAAAGGAAGACTTTAGGTACAAGAGAACTCCCCAGGGGAGCCTTTACGCAGCCCCACATGCAACTGGACCCTCCGGGTTCGCTGTTTCCGAGCATCCCTAAACATAGTCCTAGAGGGCATCAGAGACGAGTGAAAAATCAGGCCCCAGGAAATGCGTTGCGAGCCCTTTTCGCCCATCCAAAAGTGCCCCCAAAGGAAGGCTTTGGGTACAAGTGAACTCCCCAGGGGAGCCTTTACGCAGCCCCACATGCAACTGGACCCTCCGGGTTCGCTGTTTCCGAGCATCCCTAAACATAGCCCTAGCCGGCATCGAAGACAAGTGAAAAATCAGGCCCCAGGAAATGCGTTGCGAGCCCTTTTCGCCCATCCAAAAGTGCCCCCAATAGAAGGCTTTGGGTACAAGTGAACTCCCCAGGGGAGCCTTTACGCAGCCCCACATGCAACTGGACCCTCCGGGTTCGCTGTTCCTGAGCAAACCTAAACGTAGCCCTAGCCGTCATCGGAGACGACTGAAAAATCAGGCCCCAGGAAATGCGTTTCGAGGCCTTTTCGCCCATCCAAAAGTGCCCGCAAAGGAAGACTTTAGGTACAAGAGAACTCCCCAGGGGAGCCTTTACGCAGCCCCACATGCAACTGGACCCTTCGGGTTCGATTTTTCCGAGCAACCCTAATTATATCCCTAACCGGCATGGGAGAAGACTGAAAACCCGGGCCCCAGAAAACGCGTTGAAAGCCCCTTTGGACCATCCAAAAGTGCCCCCAAAGAAGGCTTTGGGTACAAGTGAACTCCCCAGGGGAGCCTTTACGCAGCCCCACATGCAACTGGACCCTCCGGGTTCGCTGTTTCCGAGCATCCCTAAACATAGCCCTAGCCGGCATCGATGACGACTGAAAAATCAGGCCCCAGGAAATGCGTTGCGAGCCCCTTAGGACCATCCAAAAGTGTCACCAAAGGAAGGCTTTGGGTACAAGTGAACTCCCCAGGGGAGCCTTTACGCAGCCCCACATGCAACTGGACCCTCCGGGTTTGCTGTTTCCGAGCATCCCTAAACATAGCCCTAGCCGGCATCGATGACGACTGAAAAATCAGGCCCCAGGAAATGCGTTGCGAGCCCCTTAGGACCATCCAAAAGTGTCACCAAAGGAAGGCTTTGGGTACAAGTGAACTCCCCAGGGGAGCCTTTACGCAGCCCCACATGCAACTGGACCCTCCGGGTTCGATTTTTCCGAGCAACCCTAAATATATCACTAGCCGGCATGGGAGAAGACTGAAAACCCGGGCCCCAGAAAACGCGTTGCAAGCCCCTTTGGACCATCCAAAAGTGTCACCAAAGGAAGGCTTTGGGTACAAGTGAACTCCCCAGGGGAGCCTTTACGCAGCCCCACATGCAACTGGACCCTCCGGGTTCGCTGTTTCCGAGCATCCCTAAACATAGCCCTAGCCCGCATCAATGACGACTGAAAAATCAGGACCCAGGAAATGCGTTCCGAGCCCTTTTCGCCCATCCAAAAGTGCCCCCAAAGGAAGGCTTTGGGTACAAGTGAACTCCCCAGGGGAGCCTTTACGCAGCCCCACATGCAACTGGACCCTCCGGGTTCGCTGTTTCCGAGCATCCCTAAACAAAGTCCTAGACGGCATCAGAGACGAGTGAAAAATCAGGCCCCAGGAAATGGGTTGCGAGCCCTTTTCGCCCATCCAAAAGTGCCCCCAAAGGAAGGCTTTGGGTACAAGTGAACTCCCCAGGGGAGCCTTTACGCAGCCCCACATGCAACTGGACCCTCCGGGTTCGCTGTTTCCGAGCATCCCTAAACATAGCCCTAGCCGGCATCGAAGTCGACTGAAAAATCAGACCGCAGGAAATGCGTTTCGAGCCCTTTTCGTCCATCCAAAAGTGCCCCCAAAGGAAGGCTTTGGGTACAAATGAACTCCCCAGGGGAGCCTTTACGCAGCCCCACATGCAACTGGACCCTCCGGGTTCGCTGTTCCTGAGCAAACCTAAACGTAGCCCTAGCCGTCATCGGAGACGACTGAAAAATCAGGCCCCAGGAAATGCCTTGCGAGCCCTTTTCGCCCATCCAAAAGTGCCCGCAAAGGAAGACTTTAGGTACAAGAGAACTCCCCAGGGGAGCCTTTACGCAGCCCCACATGCAACTGGACCCTCCGGGTTCGCTGTTTCCGAGCATCCCTAAACATAGTCCTAGAGGGCATCAGAGACGAGTGAAAAATCAGGCCCCAGGAAATGCGTTGCGAGCCCTTTTCGCCCATCCAAAAGTGCCCCCAAAGGAAGGCTTTGGGTACAAGTGAACTCCCCAGGGGAGCCTTTACGCAGCCCCACATGCAACTGGACCCTCCGGGTTCGCTGTTTCCGAGCATCCCTAAACATAGCCCTAGCCCGCATCAATGACGAGTGAAAAATCAGGCCCCAGGAAATGCGTTGCGAGCCCTTTTCGCCCATCCAAAAGTGCCCCCAATAGAAGGCTTTGGGTACAAGTGAACTCCCCAGGGGAGCCTTTACGCAGCCCCACATGCAACTGGACCCTCCGGGTTCGCTGTTTCCGAGCATCCCTAAACGTAGCCCTAGCCGTCATTGGAGACGACTGAAAAATCAGGCCCCAGGAAATGCGTTGCGAGCCCTTTTCGCCCATCCAAAAGTGCCCGCAAAGGAAGACTTTAGGTACAAGAGAACTCCCCAGGGGAGCCTTTACGCAGCCCCACATGCAACTGGACCCTCCGGGTTCGCTGTTTCCGAGCATCCCTAAACATAGTCCTAGAGGGCATCAGAGACGAGTGAAAAATCAGGCCCCAGGAAATGCGTTGCGAGCCCTTTTCGCCCATCCAAAAGTGCCCCCAAAGGAAGGCTTTGGGTACAAGTGAACTCCCCAGGGGAGCCTTTACGCAGCCCCACATGCAACTGGACCCTCCGGGTTCGCTGTTTCCGAGCATCCCTAAACATAGCCCTAGCCGGCATCGAAGACAAGTGAAAAATCAGGACTCAGGAAATGCGTTGCGAGCCCCTTCGGACCATCCAAAAGTGCCCCCAAAGGAAGGCTTTGGGTACAAGTGAACTCCCCAGGGGAGCCTTTACGCAGCCCCACATGCAACTGGACCCTCCGGGTTCGCTGTTCCTGAGCAAACCTAAACGTAGCCCTAGCCGTCATCGGAGACGACTGAAAAATCAGGCCCCAGGAAATGCGTTCCGAGGCCTTTTCGCCCATCCAAAAGTGCCCGCAAAGGAAGACTTTAGGTACAAGAGAACTCCCCAGGGGAGCCTTTACGCAGCCCCACATGCAACTGGACCCTTCGGGTTCGATTTTTCCGAGCAACCCTAATTATATCCCTAACCGGCATGGCAGAAGACTGAAAACCCGGGCCCCAGAAAACGCGTTGCAAGCCCCTTTGGACCATCCAAAAGTGCCCCCAAAGAAGGCTTTGGGTACAAGTGAACTCCCCAGGGGAGCCTTTACGCAGCCCCACATGCAACTGGACCCTCCGGGTTCGATTTTTCCGAGCAAACCTAAATATATCACTAGCCGGCATGGGAGAAGACTGAAAACCCGGGCCCATGAAAACGCGTTGCAAGCCCCTTTGGACCATCCAAAAGTGTCACCAAAGGAAGGCTTTGGGTACAAGTGAACTCCCCAGGGGAGCCTTTACGCAGCCCCACATGCAACTGGACCCTCCGGGTTCGCTGTTTCCGAGCATCCCTAAACATAGCCCTAGCCGGCATCGAAGACGAAAAATCAGACCGCAGGAAATGCGTTTCGAGCCCTTTTCGCCCATCCAAAAGTGCCCCCAAAGGAAGGCTTTGGGTACAACTGAACTCCCCAGGGGAGCCTTTACGCAGCCCCACATGCAACTGGACCCTCCGGGTTCGATTTTTCCGAGCAACCCTAAATATATCACTAGCCGGCATGGGAGAAGACTGAAAATACGGGCCCCAGAAAACGCGTTGCAAACCCCTTTGGACCATCCAAAAGTATCACCAAAGGAAGGCTTTGGGTACAAGTGAACTCCCCAGGGGAGCCTTTACGCAGCCCCACATGCAACTGGACCCTCCGGGTTCGCTGTTTCCGAGCATCCCTAAACATAGCCCTAGCCGGCATCGATGACGACTGAAAAATCAGGCCCCAGGAAATGCGTTCCGAGCCCTTTTCGCCCATCCAAAAGTGCCCCCAAAGGAAGGCTTTGGGTACAAGTGAACTCCCCAGGGGAGCCTTTACGCAGCCCCACATGCAACTGGACCCTCCGGGTTCGATGTTTCTGAGCATCCCTAAACATAGCCCTAGCCGGCATCGAAGACAAGTGAAAAATCAGGCCCCAGGAAATGCGTTGCGAGCCCTTTTCGCCCATCCAAAAGTGCCCCCAAAGGAAGGCTTTGGGTACAAGTGAACTCCCCAGGGGAGCCTTTACGCAGCCCCACATGCAACTGGACCCTCCGGGTTCGCTGTTTCCGAGCATCCCTAAACATAGCCCTAGCCGGCATCGATGACGACTGAAAAATCAGGCCCCAGGAAATGCGTTGCGAGCCCTTTTCGCCCATCCAAAAGTGCCCCCAAAGGAAGGCTTTGGGTACAAGTGAACTCCCCAGGGGAGCCTTTACGCAGCCCCACATGCAACTGGACCCTCCGGGTTCGCTGTTTCCGAGCATCCCTAAACATAGTCCTAGACGGCATCAGAGACGACTGAAAAATCAGGCCCCAGGAAATGCGTTGCGAGCCCTTTTCGCCCATCCAAAAGTGCCCCCAAAGGAAGGCTTTGGGTACAAGTGAACTCCCCAGGGGAGCCTTTACGCAGCCCCACATGCAACTGGACCTTCCGGGTTCGCTGTTTCCGAGCATCCCTAAACATAGCCCTAGCCGGCATCGATGACGACTGAAAAATCAGGCCCCAGGAAATGCGTTGCGAGCCCTTTTCGCCCATCCAAAAGTGCCCCCAAAGGAAGGCTTTGGGTACAAGTGAACTCCCCAGGGGAGCCTTTACGCAGCCCCACATGCAACTGGACCCTCCGGGTTCGATGTTTCTGAGCATCCCTAAACATAGCCCTAGCCGGCATCGAAGACAAGTGAAATATCAGGCCCCAGGAAATGTGTTGCGAGCCCTTTTCGCCCATCCAAAAGTGCCCCCAAAGGAAGGCTTTGGGTACAAGTGAACTCCCCAGGGGAGCCTTTACGCAGCCCCACATGCAACTGGACCCTCCGGGTTCGCTGTTCCTGAGCAAACCTAAACGTAGCCCTATCAGTCATCGGAGACGACTGAAAAATCAGGCCCCAGGAAATGCGTTGCGAGCCCCTTCGGACCATCCAAAAGTGCGCCCAAAGGAAGGCTTTGGGTACAAGTGAACTCCCCAGGGGAGCCTTTACGCAGCCCCACATGCAACTGGACCCTCCGGGTTCGCTGTTTCCGAGCATCCCTAAACAAAGTCCTAGACGGCATCAGAGACGAGTGAAAAATCAGGCCCCAGGAAATGCGTTGCGAGCCCTTTTCGCCCATCCAAAAGTGCCCCCAATAGAAGGCTTTGGGTACAAGTGAACTCCCCAGGGGAGCCTTTACGCAGCCCCACATGCAACTGGACCCTCCGGGTTCGCTGTTTCCGAGCATCCCTAAACATAGTCCTAGACGGCATCAGAGACGACTGAAAAATCAGGCCCCAGGAAATGCGTTTCGAGCCCTTTTCGCCCATCCAAAAGTGCTCCCAAAGGAAGGCTTTGGGTACATCTGAAGTTCCCAGGGGAGCCTTTACGCAGCCCCACATGCAACTGGACCCTTCGGGTTCGATTTTTCCGAGCAACACTAATTATATCCCTAACCGGCATGGGAGAAGACTGAAAACCCGGGCCCCAGAAAACGCGTTGCAAGCCCCTTTGGACCATCCAAAAGTGCCCCCAAAGAAGGCTTTGGGTACAAGTGAACTCCCCAGGGGAGCCTTTACGCAGCCCCACATGCAACTGGACCCTTCGGGTTCGATTTTTCCGAGCAACACTAATTATATCCCTAACCGGCATGGGAGAAGACTGAAAACCCGGGCCCCAGAAAACGCGTTGCAAGCCCCTTTGGACCATCCAAAAGTGCCCCCAAAGAAGGCTTTGGGTACAAGAGAACTCCCCAGGGGAGCCTTTACGCAGCCCCACATGCAACTGGACCCTTCGGGTTCGATTTTTCCGAGCAACCCTAATTATATCCCTAACCGGCATGGCAGAAGACTGAAAACCCGGGCCCCAGAAAACGCGTTGCAAGCCCCTTTGGACCATCCAAAAGTGCCCCCAAAGAAGGCTTTGGGTACAAGTGAACTCCCCAGGGGAGCCTTTACGCAGCCCCACATGCAACTGGACCCTCCGGGTTCGATTTTTCCGAGCAAACCTAAATATATCACTAGCCGGCATGGGAGAAGACTGAAAACCCGGGCCCATGAAAACGCGTTGCAAGCCCCTTTGGACCATCCAAAAGTGTCACCAAAGGAAGGCTTTGGGTACAAGTGAACTCCCCAGGGGAGCCTTTACGCAGCCCCACATGCAACTGGACCCTCCGGGTTCGCTGTTTCCGAGCATCCCTAAACATAGCCCTAGCCGGCATCGAAGACGAAAAATCAGACCGCAGGAAATGCGTTTCGAGCCCTTTTCGCCCATCCAAAAGTGCCCCCAAAGGAAGGCTTTGGGTACAACTGAACTCCCCAGGGGAGCCTTTACGCAGCCCCACATGCAACTGGACCCTCCGGGTTCGATTTTTCCGAGCAACCCTAAATATATCACTAGCCGGCATGGGAGAAGACTGAAAATACGGGCCCCAGAAAACGCGTTGCAAACCCCTTTGGACCATCCAAAAGTATCACCAAAGGAAGGCTTTGGGTACAAGTGAACTCCCCAGGGGAGCCTTTACGCAGCCCCACATGCAACTGGACCCTCCGGGTTCGCTGTTTCCAAGCATCCCTAAACATAGCCCTAGCCGGCATCGATGACGACTGAAAAATCAGGCCCCAGGAAATGCGTTCCGAGCCCTTTTCGCCCATCCAAAAGTGCCCCCAAAGGAAGGCTTTGGGTACAAGTGAACTCCCCAGGGGAGCCTTTACGCAGCCCCACATGCAACTGGACCCTCCGGGTTCGATGTTTCTGAGCATCCCTAAACATAGCCCTAGCCGGCATCGAAGACAAGTGAAAAATCAGGCCCCAGGAAATGCGTTGCGAGCCCTTTTCGCCCATCCAAAAGTGCCCCCAAAGGAAGGCTTTGGGTACAAGTGAACTCCCCAGGGGAGCCTTTACGCAGCCCCACATGCAACTGGACCCTCCGGGTTCGCTGTTTCCGAGCATCCCTAAACATAGCCCTAGCCGGCATCGATGACGACTGAAAAATCAGGCCCCAGGAAATGCGTTGCGAGCCCTTTTCGCCCATCCAAAAGTGCCCCCAAAGGAAGGCTTTGGGTACAAGTGAACTCCCCAGGGGAGCCTTTACGCAGCCCCACATGCAACTGGACCCTCCGGGTTCGCTGTTTCCGAGCATCCCTAAACATAGTCCTAGACGGCATCAGAGACGACTGAAAAATCAGGCCCCAGGAAATGCGTTGCGAGCCCTTTTCGCCCATCCAAAAGTGCCCCCAAAGGAAGGCTTTGGGTACAAGTGAACTCCCCAGGGGAGCCTTTACGCAGCCCCACATGCAACTGGACCTTCCGGGTTCGCTGTTTCCGAGCATCCCTAAACATAGCCCTAGCCGGCATCGATGACGACTGAAAAATCAGGCCCCAGGAAATGCGTTGCGAGCCCTTTTCGCCCATCCAAAAGTGCCCCCAAAGGAAGGCTTTGGGTACAAGTGAACTCCCCAGGGGAGCCTTTACGCAGCCCCACATGCAACTGGACCCTCCGGGTTCGATGTTTCTGAGCATCCCTAAACATAGCCCTAGCCGGCATCGAAGACAAGTGAAATATCAGGCCCCAGGAAATGTGTTGCGAGCCCTTTTCGCCCATCCAAAAGTGCCCCCAAAGGAAGGCTTTGGGTACAAGTGAACTCCCCAGGGGAGCCTTTACGCAGCCCCACATGCAACTGGACCCTCCGGGTTCGCTGTTCCTGAGCAAACCTAAACGTAGCCCTGTCAGTCATCGGAGACGACTGAAAAATCAGGCCCCAGGAAATACGTTGCGAGCCCCTTCGGACCATCCAAAAGTGCGCCCAAAGGAAGGCTTTGGGTACAAGTGAACTCCCCAGGGGAGCCTTTACGCAGCCCCACATGCAACTGGACCCTCCGGGTTCGCTGTTTCCGAGCATCCCTAAACATAGTCCTAGACGGCATCAGAGACGACTGAAAAATCAGGCCCCAGGAAATGCGTTTCGAGCCCTTTTCGCCCATCCAAAAGTGCTCCCAAAGGAAGGCTTTGGGTACATCTGAAGTTCCCAGGGGAGCCTTTACGCAGCCCCACATGCAACTGGACCCTTCGGGTTCGATTTTTCCGAGCAACACTAATTATATCCCTAACCGGCATGGGAGAAGACTGAAAACCCGGGCCCCAGAAAACGCGTTGCAAGCCCCTTTGGACCATCCAAAAGTGCCCCCAAAGAAGGCTTTGGGTACAAGTGAACTCCCCAGGGGAGCCTTTACGCAGCCCCACATGCAACTGGACCCTTCGGGTTCGATTTTTCCGAGCAACACTAATTATATCCCTAACCGGCATGGGAGAAGACTGAAAACCCGGGCCCCAGAAAACGCGTTGCAAGCCCCTTTGGACCATCCAAAAGTGCCCCCAAAGAAGGCTTTGGGTACAAGAGAACTCCCCAGGGGAGCCTTTACGCAGCCCCACATGCAACTGGACCCTTCGGGTTCGATTTTTCCGAGCAACCCTAATTATATCCCTAACCGGCATGGCAGAAGACTGAAAACCCGGGCCCCAGAAAACGCGTTGCAAGCCCCTTTGGACCATCCAAAAGTGCCCCCAAAGAAGGCTTTGGGTACAAGTGAACTCCCCAGGGGAGCCTTTACGCAGCCCCACATGCAACTGGACCCTCCGGGTTCGATTTTTCCGAGCAAACCTAAATATATCACTAGCCGGCATGGGAGAAGACTGAAAACCCGGGCCCATGAAAACGCGTTGCAAGCCCCTTTGGACCATCCAAAAGTGTCACCAAAGGAAGGCTTTGGGTACAAGTGAACTCCCCAGGGGAGCCTTTACGCAGCCCCACATGCAACTGGACCCTCCGGGTTCGCTGTTTCCGAGCATCCCTAAACATAGCCCTAGCCGGCATCGAAGACGAAAAATCAGACCGCAGGAAATGCGTTTCGAGCCCTTTTCGCCCATCCAAAAGTGCCCCCAAAGGAAGGCTTTGGGTACAACTGAACTCCCCAGGGGAGCCTTTACGCAGCCCCACATGCAACTGGACCCTCCGGGTTCGATTTTTCCGAGCAACCCTAAATATATCACTAGCCGGCATGGGAGAAGACTGAAAATACGGGCCCCAGAAAACGCGTTGCAAACCCCTTTGGACCATCCAAAAGTATCACCAAAGGAAGGCTTTGGGTACAAGTGAACTCCCCAGGGGAGCCTTTACGCAGCCCCACATGCAACTGGACCCTCCGGGTTCGCTGTTTCCGAGCATCCCTAAACATAGCCCTAGCCGGCATCGATGACGACTGAAAAATCAGGCCCCAGGAAATGCGTTCCGAGCCCTTTTCGCCCATCCAAAAGTGCCCCCAAAGGAAGGCTTTGGGTACAAGTGAACTCCCCAGGGGAGCCTTTACGCAGCCCCACATGCAACTGGACCCTCCGGGTTCGATGTTTCTGAGCATCCCTAAACATAGCCCTAGCCGGCATCGAAGACAAGTGAAAAATCAGGCCCCAGGAAATGCGTTGCGAGCCCTTTTCGCCCATCCAAAAGTGCCCCCAAAGGAAGGCTTTGGGTACAAGTGAACTCCCCAGGGGAGCCTTTACGCAGCCCCACATGCAACTGGACCCTCCGGGTTCGCTGTTTCCGAGCATCCCTAAACATAGCCCTAGCCGGCATCGATGACGACTGAAAAATCAGGCCCCAGGAAATGCGTTGCGAGCCCTTTTCGCCCATCCAAAAGTGCCCCCAAAGGAAGGCTTTGGGTACAAGTGAACTCCCCAGGGGAGCCTTTACGCAGCCCCACATGCAACTGGACCCTCCGGGTTCGCTGTTTCCGAGCATCCCTAAACATAGTCCTAGACGGCATCAGAGACGACTGAAAAATCAGGCCCCAGGAAATGCGTTGCGAGCCCTTTTCGCCCATCCAAAAGTGCCCCCAAAGGAAGGCTTTGGGTACAAGTGAACTCCCCAGGGGAGCCTTTACGCAGCCCCACATGCAACTGGACCTTCCGGGTTCGCTGTTTCCGAGCATCCCTAAACATAGCCCTAGCCGGCATCGATGACGACTGAAAAATCAGGCCCCAGGAAATGCGTTGCGAGCCCTTTTCGCCCATCCAAAAGTGCCCCCAAAGGAAGGCTTTGGGTACAAGTGAACTCCCCAGGGGAGCCTTTACGCAGCCCCACATGCAACTGGACCCTCCGGGTTCGATGTTTCTGAGCATCCCTAAACATAGCCCTAGCCGGCATCGAAGACAAGTGAAAAATCAGGCCCCAGGAAATGTGTTGCGAGCCCTTTTCGCCCATCCAAAAGTGCCCCCAAAGGAAGGCTTTGGGTACAAGTGAACTCCCCAGGGGAGCCTTTACGCAGCCCCACATGCAACTGGACCCTCCGGGTTCGCTGTTCCTGAGCAAACCTAAACGTAGCCCTATCAGTCATCGGAGACGACTGAAAAATCAGGCCCCAGGAAATGCGTTGCGAGCCCCTTCGGACCATCCAAAAGTGCGCCCAAAGGAAGGCTTTGGGTACAAGTGAACTCCCCAGCGGAGCCTTTACGGAGCCCCACATGCAACTGGACCCTCCGGGTTCGCTGTTTCCGAGCATCCCTAAACAAAGTCCTAGACGGCATCAGAGACGAGTGAAAAATCAGGCCCCAGGAAATGCGTTGCGAGCCCTTTTCGCCCATCCAAAAGTGCCCCCAATAGAAGGCTTTGGGTACAAGTGAACTCCCCAGGGGAGCCTTTACGCAGCCCCACATGCAACTGGACCCTCCGGGTTCGCTGTTTCCGAGCATCCCTAAACATAGCCCTAGCCGGCATCGATGACGACTGAAAAATCAGGCCCCAGGAAATGCGTTTCGAGCCCTTTTCGCCCATCCAAAAGTGCTCCCAAAGGAAGGCTTTGGGTACATCTGAAGTTCCCAGGGGAGCCTTTACGCAGCCCCACATGCAACTGGACCCTTCGGGTTCGATTTTTCCGAGCAACACTAATTATATCCCTAACCGGCATGGGAGAAGACTGAAAACCCGGGCCCCAGAAAACGCGTTGCAAGCCCCTTTGGACCATCCAAAAGTGCCCCCAAAGAAGACTTTAGATACAAGAGAACTCCCCAGGGGAGCCTTTACGCAGCCCCACATGCAACTGGACCCTCCGGGTTCGCTGTTTCCGAGCATCCCTAAACATAGCCCTAGCCGGCGTAGAAGACGACTGAAAAATCAAGCCCCAGGAAATGCGTTGCGAGCCCTTTTCGCCCATCCAAAAGTGCCCCCAAAGGAAGGCTTTGGGTACAAGTGAACTCCCCAGGGGAGCCTTTACGCAGCCCCACATGCAACTGGACCCTCCGGGTTCGCTGTTCCTGAGCAAACCTAAACGTAGCCCTAGCCGTCATCGGAGACGACTGAAAAATCAGGCCCCAGAAAATGCGTTGCGAGCCCCTTCGGACCATCCAAATGTGCCCCCAAAGGAAGGCTTTGGGTACATCTGAAGTTCCCATGGGAGCCTTTACGCAGCCCCACATGCAACTGGACCCTCCGGGTTCGCTGTTCCTGAGCAAACCTAAACGTAGCCCTAGCCGTCATCGGAGACGACTGAAAAATCAGGCCCGAGGAAATGCGTTCCGTGGCTTTTTCGCCCATCCAAATGTGCCCCCAAAGGAAGACTTTAGGTACAAGTGAACTCCCCAGGGGAGCCTTTACGCAGCCCCACATGCAACTGGACCCTCCGGGTTCGATGTTTCCGAGCATCCCTAAACATAGCCCTAGACGGCATCGAAGACGAATGAAAAATCAGGCCCCAGGAAATGCGTTGCGAGCCCTTTTCGCTCATCCAAAAGTGCCCCCAATGGAAGGCTTTGGGTTCAAGTGAACTCCCCAGGGGAGCCTTTACGCAGCCCCACATGCAACTGGACCCTCCGGGTTCGCTGTTCCTGAACAAACCTAAACGTAGCCCTGGCCGTCATAGGAGACGACAGAAAAATCAGGCCCCAGGAAATGCGTTCCGAGCCCCTTCGGACCATCCAAAAGTGTAAGCAAAGGAAGGCTTTGGGTACAAGTGATCTCCCCAGGGGAGCCTTTACGCAGCCCCACATGCAACTGGACCCTCCGGGTTCGCTGTTTCCGAGCATCCCTAAACATAGTCCTAGAGGGCATCAGAGACGAGTGAAAAATCAGGCCCCAGGAAATGCGTTGCGAGCCCTTTTCGCCCATCCAAAAGTGCCCCCAAAGGAAGGCTTTGGGTACAAGTGAACTCCCCAGGGGAGCCTTTACGCAGCCCCACATGCAACTGGACCCTCCGGGTTCGCTGTTTCCGAGCATCCCTAAACATAGCCCTAGCCGGCATCGATGACGACTGAAAAATCAGGCCCCAGGAAATGCGTTCCGAGGCCTTTTCGCCCATCCAAAAGTGCCCCCAAAGGAAGGCTTTGGGTACAAGTGAACTCCCCAGGGGAGCCTTTACGCAGCCCCACATGCAACTGGACCCTCGGGGTTCGCTGTTCCTGAGCAAACCTAAACGTAGCCCTATCCGTCATCGGAGACGACTGAAAAATCAGGCCCCAGGAAATGCGTTGCGAGCCCCTTCGGACCATCCAAAAGTGCCTCCAAAGGAAGGCTTTGGGTACATCTGAAGTTCCCAGGGGAGCCTTTACGCAGCCCCACATGCAACTGGACCCTTCGGGTTCGATTTTTCCGAGCAACCCTAATTATATCCCTAACCGGCATGGGAGAAGACTGAAAACCCGGGCCCCAGAAAATGCGTTGCGAGCCCCTTCGGACCATCCAAATGTGCTCCCAAAGGAAGGCTTTGGGTACATCTGAAGTTCCCATGGGAGCCTTTACGCAGCCCCACATGCAACTGGACCCTCCGGGTTCGCTGTTTCCGAGCATCCCTAAACATAGCCCTAGCCGGCATCGAAGACGACTGAAAAATCAAGCCCCAGGAAATGCGTTACGAGCCCTTTTCGCCCATCCAAAAAGTGCCCCCAAAGGAAGGCTTTGGGTACAAGTGAACTCCCCAGGGGAGCCTTTACGCAGCCCCACATGCAACTGGACCCTCCGGGTTCGCTGTTTCCGAGCATCCCTAAACATAGCCCTAGCCGGCATCGAAGACGAATGAAAAATCAGGCCCCAGGAAATGCGTTCCGAGCCCTTTTCGCCCATCCAAAAAGGGCCCCCAAAGGAAGGCTTTGGGTACAAGTGAACTCCCCAGGGGAGCCTTTACGCAGCCCCACATGCAACTGGACCCTCCGGGTTCGCTGTTCCTGAGCAAACCTAAACGTAGCCCTAGCCGTCATCGGAGACGACTGAAAAATCAGGCCCCAGGAAATGCGTTCCGAGGCCTTTTCGCCCATCCAAAAGTGCCCGCAAAGGAAGACTTTAGGTACAAGAGAACTCCCCAGGGGAGCCTTTACGCAGCCCCACATGCAACTGGACCCTCCGGGTTCGCTGTTTCCGAGCATCCCTAAACATAGTCCTAGAGGGCATCAGAGACGAGTGAAAAATCAGGCCCCAGGAAATGCGTTGCGAGCCCTTTTCGCCCATCCAAAAGTGCCCCCAAAGGAAGGCTTTGGGTACAAGTGAACTCCCCAGGGGAGCCTTTACGCAGCCCCACATGCAACTGGACCCTCCGGGTTCGCTGTTTCCGAGCATCCCTAAACATAGCCCTAGCCGGCATCGATGACGACTGAAAAATCAGGCCCCAGGAAATGCGTTTCGAGCCCTTTTCGTCCATCCAAAAGTGCCCCCAAAGGAAGGCTTTGGGTACAAATTAACTCCCCAGGGGAGCCTTTACGCAGCCCCACATGCAACTGGACCCTCTGGGTTCGATTTTTCCGAGCAACCCTAAATATATCACTAGCCGGCATGGGAGAAGACTGAAAACCCGGGCCCCAGAAAACGCGTTGCAAGCCCCTTTGGACCATCCAAAAGTGTCACCAAAGGAAGGCTTTGGGTACAAGTGAACTCCCCAGGGGAGCCTTTACGCAGCCCCACATGCAACTGGACCCTCCGGGTTCGCTGTTTCCGAGCATCCCTAAACATATCCCTAGCCGGCATAGAAGACGACTGAAAAATCAAGCCCCAGGAAATGCGTTGCGAGCCCTTTTCGCCCATCCAAAAGTGCCCCCAAAGGAAGGCTTTGGGTACAAGAGAACTCCCCAGGGGAGCCTTTACGCAGCCCCACATGCAACTGGACCCTCCGGGTTCGCTGTTTCTGAGCATCCCTAAACATAGCCCTAGCCGGCATCGCAGACGAGTGAAAAATCAGGCCCCAGGAAATGCGTTCCGAGGCCTTTTCGCCCATCCAAAAGTGCCCCCAAAGGAAGGCTTTGGGTACAAGTGAACTCCCCAGGGGAGCCTTTACGCAGCCCCACATGCAACTGGACCCTCCGGGTTCGCTGTTTCCGAGCATCCCTAAACATAGTCCTTGACGGCATCAGAGACGAGTGAAAAATCAGGCCCCAGGAAATGCATTCCGAGCCCTTTTCGCCCATCCAAAAGTGCCCCCAAAGGAAGGCTTTGGGTACAAGTGAACTCCCCAGGGGAGCCTTTACGCAGCCCCACATGCAACTGGACCCTCCGGGTTCGCTGTTTCCGAGCATCCCTAAACATATTCCTAGACGGCATCAGAGACGAGTGAAAAATCAGGCCCCAGGAAATGCGTTGCGAGCCCTTTTCGCCCATCCAAATGTGCCCCCAAAGGAAGGCTTTGGGTACAAGTGAACTCCCCAGGGGAGCCTTTACGCAGCCCCACATGCAACTGGACCCTCCGGGTTCGCTGTTTCCGAGCATCCCTAAACATAACCCTAGCCGGCATCGATGACGACTGAAAAATCAGGCCCCAGGAAATGCGTTGCGAGCCCTTTTCGCCCATCCAAAAGTGCCCCCAAAGGAAGGCTTTGGGTACAAGTGAACTCCC
This sequence comes from Anas acuta, assembly GCF_963932015.1. NCBI lineage: Eukaryota > Metazoa > Chordata > Aves > Anseriformes > Anatidae > Anas > Anas acuta. Next base: position 338,403 of record NW_027076193.1, on the reverse strand, counting down.
CAGGGGAGCCTTTACACAGCCCCACATGCAACTGGACCCTCCGGGTTCGATGTTTCCGAGAATCCCTAAACATAGTCCTAGACGGCATCAGAGATGAGTGAAAAATCAGGCCCCAGGAAATGCGTTGCGAGCCCTTTTCGCCCATCCAAAAGTGCCCCCAAAGGAAGGCTTTGGGTACAAGTGAACTCCCCAGGGGAGCCTTTACGCAGCCCCACATGCAACTGGACCCTCCGGGTTCGCTGTTTCCGAGCATCCCTAAACATAGCCCTAGCCGGCATCGATGACGACTGAAAAATCAGGCCCCAGGAAATGCGTTCCGAGCCCTTTTCGCCCATCCAAAAGTGCCCCCAAAGGAAGGCTTTGGGTACAAGTGAACTCCCCAGGGGAGCCTTTACGCAGCACCACATGCAACTGGACCCTCCGGGTTCGATGTTTCCGAGCATCCCTAAACATAGCCCTAGCCGGCATCGAAGACAAGTGAAAAATCAGGCCCCAGGAAATGCGTTGCGAGCCCTTTTCGCCCATCCAAAAGTGCCCCCAAAGGAAGGCTTTGGGTACAAGTGAACTCCCCAGGGGAGCCTTTACGCAGCCCCACATGCAACTGGACCCTCGGGGTTCGCTGTTCCTGAGCAAACCTAAACGTAGCCCTATCCGTCATCGGAGACGACTGAAAAATCAGGCCCCAGGAAATTCGTTGCGAGCCCCTTCGGACCATCCAAAAGTGCCTCCAAAGGAAGGCTTTGGGTACATCTGAAGTTCCCAGGGGAGCCTTTACGCAGCCCCACATGCAACTGGACCCTTCGGGTTCGATTTTTCCGAGAAACCTAAATAGATCACTAGCCGGCATGGGAGAAGACTGAAAACCCGGGCCCCAGAAAACGCGTTGCAAGCCCCTTTGGACCATCCAAAAGTGCCCCCAAAGAAGGCTTTGGGTACAAGTGAACTCCCCAGGGGAGCCTTTACGCAGCCCCACATGCAACTGGACCCTCCGGGTTCGCTGTTTCCGAGCATCCCTAAACATAGTCCTAGAGGGCATCAGAGACGAGTGAAAAATCAGGCCCCAGGAAATGCGTTGCGAGGCCTTTTCGCCCATCCAAAAGTGCCCCCAAAGGAAGGCTTTGGGTACAAGTGAACTCCCCAGGGGAGCCTTTACGCAGCCCCACATGCAACTGGACCCTCCGGGTTCGCTGTTTCCGAGCATCCCTAAACATAGTCCTTGACGGCATCAGAGACGAGTGAAAAATCAGGCCCCAGGAAATGCGTTGCGAGCCCTTTTCGCCCATCCAAAAGTGCCCCCAAAGAAGGCTTTGGGTACAAGTGAACTCCCCAGGGGAGCCTTTACGCAGCCCCACATGCAACTGGACCCTCCGGGTTTGCTGTTTCCGAGCATCCCTAAACATAGCCCTAGCCGGCATCGAAGACAAGTGAAAAATCAGGCCCCAGGAAATGCGTTGCGAGCCCCTTCGGACCATCCAAAAGTGCCCCCAAATGAAGGCTTTGGGTACAAGTGAACTCCCCAGGGGAGCCTTTACGCAGCCCCACATGCAACTGGACCCTCCGGGTTCGCTGTTCCTGAGCAAACCTAAACGTAGCCCTAGCCGTCATCGGAGACGACTGAAAAATCAGGCCCCAGGAAATGCGTTCCGAGGCCTTTTCGCCCATCCAAAAGTGCCCGCAAAGGAAGACTTTAGGTACAAGAGAACTCCCCAGGGGAGCCTTTACGCAGCCCCACATGCAACTGGACCCTCCGGGTTCGCTGTTTCCGAGCATCCCTAAACATAGTCCTAGAGGGCATCAGAGACGAGTGAAAAATCAGGCCCCAGGAAATGCGTTGCGAGCCCTTTTCGCCCATCCAAAAGTGCCCCCAAAGGAAGGCTTTGGGTACAAGTGAACTCCCCAGGGGAGCCTTTACGCAGCCCCACATGCAACTGGACCCTCCGGGTTCGCTGTTTCCGAGCATCCCTAACCATAGCCCTAGCCGGCATCGATGACGACTGAAAAATCAGGCCCCAGGAAATGCGTTTCGAGCCCTTTTCGTCCATCCAAAAGTGCCCCCAAAGGAAGGCTTTGGGTACAAATGAACTCCCCAGGGGAGCCTTTACGCAGCCCCACATGCAACTGGACCCTCTGGGTTCGATTTTTCTGAGCAAACCTAAATATATCACTAGCCGGCATGGGAGAAGACTGAAAACCCGGGCCCCAGAAAACGCGTTGCAAGCCCCTTTGGACCATCCAAAAGTGTCACCAAAGGAAGGCTTTGGGTACAAGTGAACTCCCCAGGGGAGCCTTTACGCAGCCCCACATGCAACTGGACCCTCCGGGTTCGCTGTTTCCGAGCATCCCTAAACATATCCCTAGCCGGCATAGAAGACGACTGAAAAATCAAGCCCCAGGAAATGCGTTGCGAGCCCTTTTCGCCCATCCAAAAGTGCCCCCAAAGGAAGGCTTTGGGTACAAGAGAACTCCCCAGGGGAGCCTTTACGCAGCCCCACATGCAACTGGACCCTCCGGGTTCGCTGTTTCCGAGCATCCCTAAACATATCACTAGCCGGCATCGCAGACGAGTGAAAAATCAGGCCCCAGGAAATGCGTTCCGAGCCCTTTTCGCCCATCCAAAAGTGCCCCCAAAGGAAGGCTTTGGGTACAAGTGAACTCCCCAGGGGAGCCTTTACGCAGCCCCACATGCAACTGGACCCTCCGGGTTCGCTGTTTCCGAGCATCCCTAAACATAGTCCTTGACGGCATCAGAGACGAGTGAAAAATCAGGCCCCAGGAAATGCGTTGCGAGCCCTTTTCGCCCATCCAAAAGTGCCCCCAAAGGAAGGCTTTGGGTACAAGTGAACTCCCCAGGGGAGCCTTTACGCAGCCCCACATGCAACTGGACCCTCCGGGTTCGCTGTTTCCGAGCATCCCTAAACATATTCCTAGACGGCATCAGAGACGAGTGAAAAATCAGGCCCAAGGAAATGCGTTGCGAGCCCTTTTCGCCCATCCAAATGTGCCCCCAAAGGAAGGCTTTGGGTACAAGTGAACTCCCCAGGGGAGCCTTTACGCAGCCCCACATGCAACTGGACCCTCCGGGTTCGCTGTTTCCGAGCATCCCTAAACATAGCCCTAGCCGGCATCGATGACGACTGAAAAATCAGGCCCCAGGAAATGCGTTGCGAGCCCTTTTCGCCCATCCAAAAGTGCCCCCAAAGGAAGGCTTTGGGTACAAGTGAACTCCCCAGGGGAGCCTTTACGCAGCCCCACATGCAACTGGACCCTCCGGGTTCGCTGTTTCCGAGCATCCCTAAACATAGCCCTAGCCGGCATCGATGACGACTGAAAAATCAGGCCCCAGGAAATGCGTTCCAAGCCCTTTTCGCCCATCCAAAAGTGCCCCCAAAGGAAGGCTTTGGGTACAAGAGAACTCCCCAGGGGAGCCTTTACGCAGCCCCACATGCAACTGGACCCTCCGGGTTCGCTGTTTCCGAGCATCCCTAAACATAGCCCTAGCCCGCATCAATGACGACTGAAAAATCAGGCCCCAGGAAATGCGTTTCGAGCCCTTTTCGCCCATCCAAAAGTGCCCCCAAAGGAAGGCTTTGGGTACAAGTGAACTCCCCAGGGGAGCCTTTACGCAGCCCCACATGCAACTGGACCCTCCGGGTTCGCTGTTTCCGAGCATCCCTAAACATATTCCTTGACGGCATCAGAGACGAGTGAAAAATCAGGCCCCAGGAAATGCGTTGCGAGCCCTTTTCGCCCATCCAAAAGTGCCCCCAAAGAAGGCTTTGGGTACAAGTGAACTCCCCAGGGGAGCCTTTACGCAGCCCCACATGCAACTGGACCCTCCGGGTTCGCTGTTTCCGAGCATCCCTAAACATAGCCCTAGCCGGCATCGAAGACAAGTGAAAAATCAGGCCCCAGGAAATGCGTTGCGAGCCCCTTCGGACCATCCAAAAGTGCCCCCAAAGGAAGGCTTTGGGTACAAGTGAACTCCCCAGGGGAGCCTTTACGCAGCCCCACATGCAACTGGACCCTCCGGGTTCGCTGTTCCTGAGCAAACCTAAACGTAGCCCTAGCCGTCATCAGAGACGACTGAAAAATCAGGCCCCAGGAAATGCGTTCCGAGGCCTTTTCGCCCATCCAAAAGTGCCCGCAAAGGAAGACTTTAGGTACAAGAGAACTCCCCAGGGGAGCCTTTACGCAGCCCCACATGCAACTGGACCCTCCGGGTTCGCTGTTTCCGAGCATCCCTAAACATAGTCCTAGAGGGCATCAGAGATGAGTGAAAAATCAGGCCCCAGGAAATGCGTTGCGAGCCCTTTTCGCCCATCCAAAAGTGCCCCCAAAGGAAGGCTTTGGGTACAAGTGAACTCCCCAGGGGAGCCTTTACGCAGCCCCACATGCAACTGGACCCTCCGGGTTCGCTGTTTCCGAGCATCCCTAACCATAGCCCTAGCCGGCATCGATGACGACTGAAAAATCAGGCCCCAGGAAATGCGTTTCGAGCCCTTTTCGTCCATCCAAAAGTGCCCCCAAAGGAAGGCTTTGGGTACAAATGAACTCCCCAGGGGAGCCTTTACGCAGCCCCACATGCAACTGGACCCTCTGGGTTCGATTTTTCTGAGCAAACCTAAATATATCACTAGCCGGCATGGGAGAAGACTGAAAACCCGGGCCCCAGAAAACGCGTTGCAAGCCCCTTTGGACCATCCAAAAGTGTCACCAAAGGAAGGCTTTGGGTACAAGTGAACTCCCCAGGGGAGCCTTTACGCAGCCCCACATGCAACTGGACCCTTAGGGTTCGATTTTTCCGAGCAACCCTAATTATATCCCTAACCGGCATGGGAGAAGACTGAAAACCCGGGCCCCAGAAAACGCGTTGCAAGCCCCTTTGGACCATCCAAAAGTGCCCCCAAAGAAGGCTTTGGGTACAAGTGAACTCCCCAGGGGAGCCTTTACGCAGCCCCACATGCAACTAGACCCTCCGGGTTCGCTGTTTCCGAGCATCCCTAAACATAGCCCTAGCCGGCATCGAAGACAAGTGAAAAATCAGGCCCCAGGAAATGCGTTGCGAGCCCCTTCGGACCATCCAAAACTGCCCCCAAAGGAAGGCTTTGGGTACAAGTGAACTCCCCAGGGGAGCCTTTACGCAGCCCCACATGCAACTGGACCCTCCGGGTTCGCTGTTCTTGAGCAAACCTAAACGTAGCCCTAGCCGTCATCGGAGACGACTGAAAAATCAGGCCCCAGGAAATGCGTTGCGAGCCCTTTTCGCCCATCCAAAAGTGCCCCCAAAGGAAGGCTTTGGGTACAAGTGAACTCCCCAGGGGAGCCTTTACGCAGCCCCACATGCAACTGGACCCTCCGGGTTCGCTGTTTCCGAGCATCCCTAAACATAACCCTAGCCCGCATCAATGACGACTGAAAAATCAGGCCCCAGGAAATGCGTTGCGAGCCCTTTTCGCCCATCCAAAAGTGCCCCCAAAGGAAGGCTTTGGGTACAAGTGAACTCCCCAGGGGAGCCTTTACGCAGCCCCACATGCAACTGGACCCTCCGGGTTCGCTGTTTCCGAGCATCCCTAAACATAGTCCTTGACGGCATCAGAGACGAGTGAAAAATCAGGCCCCAGGAAATGCGTTTCGAGCCCTTTTCGCCCATCCAAAAGTGCCCCCAAAGAAGGCTTTGGGTACAAGTGAACTCCCCAGGGGAGCCTTTACGCAGCCCCACATGCAACTGGACCCTCCGGGTTCGCTGTTTCCGAGCATCCCTAAACATAGCCCTAGCCGGCATCGAAGACAAGTGAAAAATCAGGCCCCAGGAAATGCGTTGCGAGCCCCTTCGGACCATCCAAAAGTGCCCCCAAATGAAGGCTTTGGGTACAAGTGAACTCCCCAGGGGAGCCTTTACGCAGCCCCACATGCAACTGGACCCTCCGGGTTCGCTGTTCCTGAGCAAACCTAAACGTAGCCCTAGCCGTCATCGGAGACGACTGAAAAATCAGGCCCCAGGAAATGCGTTCCGAGGCCTTTTCGCCCATCCAAAAGTGCCCGCAAAGGAAGACTTTAGGTACAAGAGAACTCCCCAGGGGAGCCTTTACGCAGCCCCACATGCAACTGGACCCTCCGGGTTCGCTGTTTCCGAGCATCCCTAAACATAGTCCTAGAGGGCATCAGAGACGAGTGAAAAATCAGGCCCCAGGAAATGCGTTGCGAGCCCTTTTCGCCCATCCAAAAGTGCCCCCAAAGGAAGGCTTTGGGTACAAGTGAACTCCCCAGGGGAGCCTTTACGCAGCCCCACATGCAACTGGACCCTCCGGGTTCGCTGTTTCCGAGCATCCCTAACCATAGCCCTAGCCGGCATCGATGACGACTGAAAAATCAGGCCCCAGGAAATGCGTTTCGAGCCCTTTTCGTCCATCCAAAAGTGCCCCCAAAGGAAGGCTTTGGGTACAAATGAACTCCCCAGGGGAGCCTTTACGCAGCCCCACATGCAACTGGACCCTCTGGGTTCGATTTTTCTGAGCAAACCTAAATATATCACTAGCCGGCATGGGAGAAGACTGAAAACCCGGGCCCCAGAAAACGCGTTGCAAGCCCCTTTGGACCATCCAAAAGTGTCACCAAAGGAAGGCTTTGGGTACAAGTGAACTCCCCAGGGGAGCCTTTACGCAGCCCCACATGCAACTGGACCCTCCGGGTTCGCTGTTTCCGAGCATCCCTAAACATATACCTAGCCGGCATAGAAGACGACTGAAAAATCAAGCCCCATGAAATGCGTTGCGAGCCCTTTTCGCCCATCCAAAAGTGCCCCCAAAGGAAGGCTTTGGGTACAAGAGAACTCCCCAGGGGAGCCTTTACGCAGCCCCACATGCAACTGGACCCTCCGGGTTCGCTGTTTCCGAGCATCCCTAAACATAGCCCTAGCCGGCATCGCAGACGAGTGAAAAATCAGGCCCCAGGAAATGCGTTCCGAGGCCTTTTCGCCCATCCAAAAGTGCCCCCAAAGGAAGGCTTTGGGTACAAGTGAACTCCCCAGGGGAGGCTTTACGCAGCCCCACATGCAACTGGACCCTCCGGGTTCGCTGTTTCCGAGCATCCCTAAACATAGCCCTAGCCGGCATCGATGACGACTGAAAAATCAGGCCCCAGGAAATGCGTTGCGAGCCCCTTAGGACCATCCAAAAGTGTCACCAAAGGAAGGCTTTGGGTACAAGTGAACTCCCCAGGGGAGCCTTTACGCAGCCCCACATGCAACTGGACCCTCCGGGTTCGATTTTTCCGAGCAACACTGAATATATCACTAGCCGGCATGGGAGAATACGGAAAACCCGGGCCCCAGAAAACGCGTTGCAAGCCCCTTTGGACCATCAAAAAGTGTCACCAAAGGAAGGCTTTGGGTACAAGAGAACTCCCCAGGGGAGCCTTTACGCAGCCCCACATGCAACTGGACCCTCCGGGTTCGCTGTTTCCGAGCATCCCTAAACATAGACCTAGAGGGCATCAGAGACGAGTGAAAAATCAGGCCCCAGGAAATGCGTTGCGAGCCCTTTTCGCCCATCCAAAAGTGCCCCCAAAGGAAGGCTTTGGGTACAAGTGAACTCCCCAGGGGAGCCTTTACGCAGCCCCACATGCAACTGGACCCTCCGGGTTCGCTGTTTCCGAGCATCCCTAAACATAACCCTAGCCCGCATCAATGACGACTGAAAAATCAGGCCCCAGGAAATGCGTTGCGAGCCCTTTTCGCCCATCCAAAAGTGCCCCCAAAGGAAGGCTTTGGGTACAAGTGAACTCCCCAGGGGAGCCTTTACGCAGCCCCACATGCAACTGGACCCTCCGGGTTCGCTGTTTCCGAGCATCCCTAAACATAGTCCTTGACGGCATCAGAGACGAGTGAAAAATCAGGCCCCAGGAAATGCGTTTCGAGCCCTTTTCGCCCATCCAAAAGTGCCCCCAAAGAAGGCTTTGGGTACAAGTGAACTCCCCAGGGGAGCCTTTACGCAGCCCCACATGCAACTGGACCCTCCGGGTTCGCTGTTTCCGAGCATCCCTAAACATAGCCCTAGCCGGCATCGAAGACAAGTGAAAAATCAGGCCCCAGGAAATGCGTTGCGAGCCCCTTCGGACCATCCAAAAGTGCCCCCAAATGAAGGCTTTGGGTACAAGTGAACTCCCCAGGGGAGCCTTTACGCAGCCCCACATGCAACTGGACCCTCCGGGTTCGCTGTTCCTGAGCAAACCTAAACGTAGCCCTAGCCGTCATCGGAGACGACTGAAAAATCAGGCCCCAGGAAATGCGTTCCGAGGCCTTTTCGCCCATCCAAAAGTGCCCGCAAAGGAAGACTTTAGGTACAAGAGAACTCCCCAGGGGAGCCTTTACGCAGCCCCACATGCAACTGGACCCTCCGGGTTCGCTGTTTCCGAGCATCCCTAAACATAGTCCTAGAGGGCATCAGAGACGAGTGAAAAATCAGGCCCCAGGAAATGCGTTGCGAGCCCTTTTCGCCCATCCAAAAGTGCCCCCAAAGGAAGGCTTTGGGTACAAGTGAACTCCCCAGGGGAGCCTTTACGCAGCCCCACATGCAACTGGACCCTCCGGGTTCGCTGTTTCCGAGCATCCCTAACCATAGCCCTAGCCGGCATCGATGACGACTGAAAAATCAGGCCCCAGGAAATGCGTTTCGAGCCCTTTTCGTCCATCCAAAAGTGCCCCCAAAGGAAGGCTTTGGGTACAAATGAACTCCCCAGGGGAGCCTTTACGCAGCCCCACATGCAACTGGACCCTCTGGGTTCGATTTTTCTGAGCAAACCTAAATATATCACTAGCCGGCATGGGAGAAGACTGAAAACCCGGGCCCCAGAAAACGCGTTGCAAGCCCCTTTGGACCATCCAAAAGTGTCACCAAAGGAAGGCTTTGGGTACAAGTGAACTCCCCAGGGGAGCCTTTACGCAGCCCCACATGCAACTGGACCCTCCGGGTTCGCTGTTTCCGAGCATCCCTAAACATAGCCCTAGCCGGCATCGATGACGAGTGAAAAATCAGGCCCCAGGAAATGCGTTGCGAGCCCTTTTCGCCCATCCAAAAGTGCCCCCAAAGGAAGGCTTTGGGTACAAGTGAACTCCCCAGGGGAGCCTTTACGCAGCCCCACATGCAACTGGACCCTCCGGGTTCGCTGTTTCCGAGCATCCCTAACCATAGCCCTAGCCGGCATCGATGACGACTGAAAAATCAGGCCCCAGGAAATGCGTTTCGAGCCCTTTTCGTCCATCCAAAAGTGCCCCCAAAGGAAGGCTTTGGGTACAAATGAACTCCCCAGGGGAGCCTTTACGCAGCCCCACATGCAACTGGACCCTCTGGGTTCGATTTTTCTGAGCAAACCTAAATATATCACTAGCCGGCATGGGAGAAGACTGAAAACCCGGGCCCCAGAAAACGCGTTGCAAGCCCCTTTGGACCATCCAAAAGTGTCACCAAAGGAAGGCTTTGGGTACAAGTGAACTCCCCAGGGGAGCCTTTACGCAGCCCCACATGCAACTGGACCCTCCGGGTTCGCTGTTTCCGAGCATCCCTAAACATATACCTAGCCGGCATAGAAGACGACTGAAAAATCAAGCCCCATGAAATGCGTTGCGAGCCCTTTTCGCCCATCCAAAAGTGCCCCCAAAGGAAGGCTTTGGGTACAAGAGAACTCCCCAGGGGAGCCTTTACGCAGCCCCACATGCAACTGGACCCTCCGGGTTCGCTGTTTCCGAGCATCCCTAAACATAGCCCTAGCCGGCATCGCAGACGAGTGAAAAATCAGGCCCCAGGAAATGCGTTCCGAGGCCTTTTCGCCCATCCAAAAGTGCCCCCAAAGGAAGGCTTTGGGTACAAGTGAACTCCCCAGGGGAGGCTTTACGCAGCCCCACATGCAACTGGACCCTCCGGGTTCGCTGTTTCCGAGCATCCCTAAACATAGCCCTAGCCGGCATCGATGACGACTGAAAAATCAGGCCCCAGGAAATGCGTTGCGAGCCCCTTAGGACCATCCAAAAGTGTCACCAAAGGAAGGCTTTGGGTACAAGTGAACTCCCCAGGGGAGCCTTTACGCAGCCCCACATGCAACTGGACCCTCCGGGTTCGATTTTTCCGAGCAACACTGAATATATCACTAGCCGGCATGGGAGAATACGGAAAACCCGGGCCCCAGAAAACGCGTTGCAAGCCCCTTTGGACCATCAAAAAGTGTCACCAAAGGAAGGCTTTGGGTACAAGAGAACTCCCCAGGGGAGCCTTTACGCAGCCCCACATGCAACTGGACCCTCCGGGTTCGCTGTTTCCGAGCATCCCTAAACATAGACCTAGAGGGCATCAGAGACGAGTGAAAAATCAGGCCCCAGGAAATGCGTTGCGAGCCCTTTTCGCCCATCCAAAAGTGCCCCCAAAGGAAGGCTTTGGGTACAAGTGAACTCCCCAGGGGAGCCTTTACGCAGCCCCACATGCAACTGGACCCTCCGGGTTCGCTGTTTCCGAGCATCCCTAAACATAACCCTAGCCCGCATCAATGACGACTGAAAAATCAGGCCCCAGGAAATGCGTTGCGAGCCCTTTTCGCCCATCCAAAAGTGCCCCCAAAGGAAGGCTTTGGGTACAAGTGAACTCCCCAGGGGAGCCTTTACGCAGCCCCACATGCAACTGGACCCTCCGGGTTCGCTGTTTCCGAGCATCCCTAAACATAGTCCTTGACGGCATCAGAGACGAGTGAAAAATCAGGCCCCAGGAAATGCGTTTCGAGCCCTTTTCGCCCATCCAAAAGTGCCCCCAAAGAAGGCTTTGGGTACAAGTGAACTCCCCAGGGGAGCCTTTACGCAGCCCCACATGCAACTGGACCCTCCGGGTTCGCTGTTTCCGAGCATCCCTAAACATAGCCCTAGCCGGCATCGCAGACGAGTGAAAAATCAGGCCCCAGGAAATGTGTTGCGAGCCACTTTGGACCATCCAAAAGTGCCCCCAAAGGAAGGCTTTGGATACAAGTGAACTCCCCAGGGGAGCCTTTACGCAGCCCCACATGCAACTGGACCCTCCGGGTTCGCTGTTTCCGAGCATCCCTAAACATAGTCCTTGACGGCATCAGAGACGAGTGAAAAATCAGGCCCCAGGAAATGCGTTCCGAGCCCTTTTCGCCCATCCAAAAGTGCCCCCAAAGGAAGGCTTTGGGTACAAGTGAACTCCCCAGGGGAGCCTTTACGCAGCCCCACATGCAACTGGACCCTCCGGGTTCGCTGTTTCCGAGCATCCCTAAACATATTCCTAGACGGCATCAGAGACGAGTGAAAAATCAGGCCCAAGGAAATGCGTTGCGAGCCCTTTTCGCCCATCCAAATGTGCCCCCAAAGGAAGGCTTTGGGTACAAGTGAACTCCCCAGGGGAGCCTTTACGCAGCCCCACATGCAACTGGACCCTCCGGGTTCGCTGTTTCCGAGCATCCCTAAACATAGCCCTAGCCGGCATCGATGACGACTGAAAAATCAGGCCCCAGGAAATGCGTTGCGAGCCCTTTTCGCCCATCCAAAAGTGCCCCCAAAGGAAGGCTTTGGGTACAAGTGAACTCCCCAGGGGAGCCTTTACGCAGCCCCACATGCAACTGGACCCTCCGGGTTCGCTGTTTCCGAGCATCCCTAAACATAGCCCTAGCCGGCATCGATGACGACTGAAAAATCAGGCCCCAGGAAATGCGTTGCGAGCCCTTTTCGCCCATCCAAAAGTGCCCCCAAAGGAAGGCTTTGGGTACAAGTGAACTCCCCAGGGGAGCCTTTACGCAGCCCCACATGCAACTGGACCCTCCGGGTTCGCTGTTTCCGAGCATCCCTAAACATAGCCCTAGCCGGCATCGAAGACGACTGAAAAATCAGGCCCCAGGAAATGCGTTGCGAGCCCTTTTCGCCCATCCAAAAGTGCCCCCAAAGGAAGGCTTTGGGTACAAGTGAACTCCCCAGGGGAGCCTTTACGCAGCCCCACATGCAACTGGACCCTCCGGGTTCGCTGTTCCTGAGCAAACCTAAACGTAGCCCTATCCGTCATCGGAGACGACTGAAAAATCAGGCCCCAGGAAATGCGTTGCGAGCCCCTTCGGACCATCCAAAAGTGCCCCCAAAGGAAGGCTTTGGGTACAAGTGAACTCCCCAGGGGAGCCTTTACGCAGCCCCACATGCAACTGGACCCTTCGGGTTCGATTTTTCCGAGCAACCCTAATTATATCCCTAACCGGCATGGGAGAAGACTGAAAACCCGGGCCCCAGAAAACGCGTTGCAAGCCCCTTTGGACCATCCAAAAGTGCCCCCAAAGAAGGCTTTGGGTACAAGTGAACTCCCCACGGGAGCCTTTACGCAGCCCCACATGCAACTGGACCCTCCGGGTTCGCTGTTTCCGAGCATCCCTAAACATAGCCCTAGCCGTCATCGATGACGACTGAAAAATCAGGCCCCAGGAAATGCGTTGCGAGCCCCTTAGGACCATCCAAAAGTGTCACCAAAGGAAGGCTTTGGGTACAAGTGAACTCCCCAGGGGAGCCTTTACGCAGCCCCACATGCAACTGGACCCTCCGGGTTCGATTTTTCCGAGCAACACTGAATATATCACTAGCCGGCATGGGAGAATACGGAAAACCCGGGCCCCAGAAAACGCGTTGCAAGCCCCTTTGGACCATCAAAAAGTGTCACCAAAGGAAGGCTTTGGGTACAAGAGAACTCCCCAGGGGAGCCTTTACGCAGCCCCACATGCAACTGGACCCTCCGGGTTCGCTGTTTCCGAGCATCCCTAAACATAGACCTAGAGGGCATCAGAGACGAGTGAAAAATCAGGCCCAAGGAAATGCGTTGCGAGCCCTTTTCGCCCATCCAAAAGTGCCCCCAAAGGAAGGCTTTGGGTACAAGTGAACTCCCCAGGGGAGCCTTTACACAGCCCCACATGCAACTGGACCCTCCGGGTTCGATGTTTCCGAGCATCCCTAAACATAGCCCTAGCCGGCATCGAAGTCGACTGAAAAATCAGACCGCAGGAAATGCGTTTCGAGCCCTTTTCGTCCATCCAAAAGTGCCCCCAAAGGAAGGCTTTGGGTACAAATGAACTCCCCAGGGGAGCCTTTACGCAGCCCCACATGCAACTGGACCCTCCGGGTTCGATTTTTCCGAGCATCCCTAAACAAAGTCCTAGACGGCATCAGAGACGAGTGAAAAATCAGGCCCCAGGAAATGCGTTGCGAGCCCTTTTCGCCCATCCAAAAGTTCCCCCAAAGGAAGGCTTTGGGTACAAGTGAACTCCCCAGGGGAGCCTTTACGCAGCCCCACATGCAACTGGACCCTCCGGGTTCGCTGTTTCCGAGCATCCCTAAACATAGCCCTAGCCCGCATCAATGACGACTGAAAAATCAGGCCCCAGGAAATGTGTTCCGAGCCCTTTTCGCCCATCCAAAAGTGCCCCCAAAGGAAGGCTTTGGGTACAAGTGAACTCCCCAGGGGAGCCTTTACGCAGCCCCACATGCAACTGGACCCTCCGGGTTCGCTGTTTCCGAGCATCCCTAAACAAAGTCCTAGACGGCATCAGAGACGAGTGAAAAATCAGGCCCCAGGAAATGCGTTGCGAGCCCTTTTCGCCCATCCAAAAGTTCCCCCTAAGGAAGGCTTTGGGTACAAGTGAACTCCCCAGGGGAGCCTTTACGCAGCCCCACATGCAACTGGACCCTCCGGGTTCGCTGTTTCCGAGCATCCCTAAACATAGCCCTAGCCGGCGTCAATGACGACTGAAAAATCAGACCGCAGGAAATGCGTTTCGAGCCCTTTTCGTCCATCCAAAAGTGCCCCCAAAGGAAGGCTTTGGGTACAAATGAACTCCCCAGGGGAGCCTTTACGCAGCCCCACATGCAACTGGACCCTCCGGGTTCGATTTTTCCGAGCAAACCTAAATATATCACTAGCCGGCATGGGAGAAGACTGAAAACCCGGGCCCCAGAAAACGCGTTGCAAGCCCCTTTGGACCATCCAAAAGTATCACCAAAGGAAGGCTTTGGGTACAAGTGAACTCCCCAGGGGAGCCTTTACGCAGCCCCACATGCAACTGGACCCTCCGGGTTCGCTGTTTCCGAGCATCCCTAAACATAGCCCTAGCCCGCATCAATGACGACTGAAAAATCAGGCCCCAGGAAATGCGTTCCGAGCCCTTTTCGCCCATCCAAAAGTGCCCCCAAAGGAAGGCTTTGGGTACAAGTGAACTCCCCAGGGGAGCCTTTACGCAGCCCCACATGCAACTGGACCCTCCGGGTTCGCTGTTTCCGAGCATCCCTAAACATAGCCCTAGCCGGCATGGAAGACAAGTGAAAAATCAGGCCCCAGGAAATGCGTTGCGAGCCCCTTCGGACCATCCAAAATTGCCCCCAAAGGAAGGCTTTGGGTACAAGTGAACTCCCCAGGGGAGCCTTTACGCAGCCCCACATGCAACTGGACCCTCCGGGTTCGCTGTTTCCGAGCATCCCTAAACATAGCCCTAGCCGGCATCGATGACGACTGAAAAATCAGGCCCCAGGAAATGCGTTGCGAGCCCTTATCGCCCATCCAAAAGTGCCCCCAAAGGAAGGCTTTGGGTACATCTGAAGTTCCCAGGGGAGCCTTTCCGCAGCCCCACATGCAACTGGACCCTCCGGGTTCGCTGTTCCTGAGGAAACCTAAACGTAGCCCTAGCCGTCATCGGAGACGACTGAAAAATCAAGCCCCAGGAAATGCGTTGCGAGCCCTTTTCGCCCATCCAAAAGTGCCCCCAAAGGAAGGCTTTGGGTACAAGTGAACTCCCCAGGGGAGCCTTTACGCAGCCCCACATGCAACTGGACCCTCCGGGTTCGCTGTTTCCGAGTAAACCTAAATATATCACTAGCCGGCTTCGGAGAAGACTGAAAACCCAGGCCCCAGAAAACGCGTTGCAAGCCCCTTTGGACCATCCAAAAGTATCACCAAAGGAAGGCTTTGGGTACAAGTGAACTCCCCAGGGGAGCCTTTACGCAGCCCCACATGCAACTGGACCCTCCGGGTTCGATTTTTCCGAGCAAACCTAAATATATCACTAGCCGGCATGGGAGAAGACTGAAAACCCGGGCCCCAGAAAACGCGTTGCGAGCCCCTTTGGACCATCCAAAAGTGCCCCCAAAGGAAGGCTTTGGGTACAAGTGAACTCCCCAGGGGAGCCTTTACGCAGCCCCACATGCAACTGGACCCTCCGGGTTCGCTGTTCCTGAGCAAACCTAAACGTAGCCCTGGCCGTCATCGGAGACAACTGAAAAATCAGGCCCCAGAAAATGCGTTGCGAGCCCCTTCGGACCATCCAAAAGTGTCACCAAAGGAAGGCGTTGGGTACATCTGAAGTTCCCAGGGGAGCCTTTACGCAGCCCCACATGCAACTGGACCCTTCGGGTTCGATTTTTCCGAGCAACCCTAATTATATCCCTAACCGGCATGGGAGAAGACTGAAAACCCGGGCCCCAGAAAACGCGTTGCAAGCCCCTTTGGACCATCCAAAAGTGCCCCCAAAGAAGGCTTTGGGTACAAGTGAACTCCCCAGGGGAGCCTTTACGCAGCCCCACATGCAACTGGACCCTCCGGGTTCGCTGTTTCCGAGCATCCCTAAACATAGCCCTAGCCGTCATCGATGACGACTGAAAAATCGGGCCCCAGGAAATGCGTTGCGAGCCCCTTAGGACCATCCAAAAGTGTCACCAAAGGAAGGCTTTGGGTACAAGTGAACTCCCCAGGGGAGCCTTTACGCAGCCCCACATGCAACTGGACCCTCCGGGTTCGCTGTTTCCGAGCATCCCTAAACATAGCCCTAGCCGGCATCGATGACGACTGAAAAATCAGGCCCCAGGAAATGTGTTGCGAGCCCCTTTGGACCATCCAAAAGTGCCCCCAAAGGAAGGCTTTGGATACAAGTGAACTCCCCAGGGGAGCCTTTACGCAGCCCCACATGCAACTGGACCCTCCGGGTTCGATTTTTCCGAGCAACACTAAATATATCACTAGCCGGCATGGGAGAATACGGAAAACCCGGGCCCCAGAAAACGCGTTGCAATCCCCTTTGGACCATCCAAAAGTGTCACCAAAGGAGGCTTTGGGTACAAGTGAACTCCCCAGGGGAGCCTTTACGCAGCCCCACATGCAACTGGACCCTCCGGGTTCGCTGTTTCCGAGCATCCCTAAACATAGCCCTAGCCGGCATCGAAGACAAGTGAAAAATCAGGACCCAGGAAATGCGTTGCGAGCCCCTTTGGACCATCCAAAAGTGCCCCCAAAGGAAGGCTTTGGGTACAAGAGAACTCCCCAGGGGAGCCTTTACGCAGCCCCACATGCAACTGGACCCTCCGGGTTCGCTGTTTCCGAGCATCCCTAAAAATATCCCTAGCCGGCATCGGAGACGACTGAAAAATCAGGCCCCAGGAAATGTGTTGCGAGCCCTTTTCGCCTATCCAAAAGTGCCCGCAAAGGAAGACTTTAGGTACAAGTGAACTCCCCAGGGGAGCCTTTACGCAGCCCCACATGCAACTGGACCCTCCGGGTTCGCTGTTTCCGAGCATCCCTAAACATAGTCCTAGAGGGCATCAGAGACGAGTGAAAAATCAGGCCCAAGGAAATGCGTTGCGAGCCCTTTTCGCCCATCCAAAAGTGCCCCACAAAGGAAGGCTTTGGGTACAAGTGAACTCCCCAGGGGAGCCTTTACGCAGCCCCACATGCAACTGGACCCTCCGGGTTCGCTGTTTCCAAGCATCCCTAAACATAGCCCTAGCCGGCATCGATGACGACTGAAAAATCAGGCCCCAGGAAATGCGTTGCGAGCCCTTTTCGCCCATCCAAAAGTGCCCCCAAAGGAAGGCTTTGGGTACAAGTGAACTCCCCAGGGGAGCCTTTACGCAGCCCCACATGCAACTGGACCCTCCGGGTTCGATTTTTCCGATCAAACCTAAATATATCACTAGCCGGCATGGGAGAAGACTGAAAACCCGGGCCCCAGAAAACGTGTTGCAAGCCCCTTTGGACCATCCAAAAGTGCCCCCAAAGGAAAGTTTTGGGTACAAGTGAACTCCCCAGGGGAGCCTTTACGCAGCCCCACATGCAACTGGACCCTCCGGGTTCGCTGTTTCCGAGCATCCCTAAACATAGTCCTAGAGGGCATCAGAGACGAGTGAATAATCAGGTCCAAGGAAATGCGTTGCGATCCCTTTTCGCCCATCCAAATGTGCCCCCAAAGGAAGGCTTTGGGTACAAGTGAACTCCCCAGGGGAGCCTTTACGCAGCCCCACATGCAACTGGACCCTCCGGGTTCGCTGTTTCCAAGCATCCCTAAACATAGCCCTAGCCGGCATCGATGACGACTGAAAAATCAGGCCCCAGGAAATGCGTTGCGAGCCCTTTTCTCCCATCCAAAAGTGCCCCCAAAGGAAGGCTTTGGGTACAAGTGAACTCCCCAGGGGAGCCTTTACGCAGCCCAACATGCAACTGGACCCTCCGGGTTCGATGTTTCCGAGCATCCCTAAACATAGCCCTAGCCGGCATCGAAGTCGACTGAAAAATCAGACCGCAGGAAATGCGTTTCGAGCCCTTTTCGTCCATCCAAAAGTGCCCCCAAAGGAAGGCTTTGGGTACAAATGAACTCCCCAGGGGAGCCTTTACGCAGCCCCACATGCAACTGGACCCTCCGGGTTCGATTTTTCCGAGCAAACCTAAATATATCACTAGCCGGCATGGGAGAAGACTGAAAACCCGGGCCCCAGAAAACGCGTTGCAAGCCCCTTTGGACCATCCAAAAGTGCTCCCAAAGGAAAGTTTTGGGTACAAGTGAACTCCCCAGGGGAGCCTTTACGCAGCCCCACATGCAACTGGACCCTCCGGGTTCGATTTTTCCGAGCAAACCTAAATATATCACTAGCCGGCATGGGAGTAGACTGAAAACCCGGGCCCCAGAAAACGCGTTGCAAGCCCCTTTGGACCATCCAAAAGTGCCCCCAAAGGAAGGTTTTGGGAACAAGTGAGCTCCCCAGGGGAGCCTTTACGCAGCCCCACATGCAACTGGACCCTCCGGGTTCGCTGTTTCCGAGTATCCCTAAACATAGCCCTAGCCGGCATCAATGACGACTGAAAAATCAAGCCCCAGGAAATGCGTTGCGAGCCCTTTTCGCCCATCCAAAAGTGCCCCCAAAGGAAGGCTTTGGGTACAAGTGAACTCCCCAGGGGAGCCTTTACGCAGCCCCACATGCAACTGGACCCTCTGGGTTCGATTTTTCCGAGTAAACCTAAATATATCACTAGCCGGCTTCGGAGAAGACTGAAAACCCAGGCCCCAGAAAACGCGTTGCAATCCCCTTTGGACCATCCAAAAGTGTCACCAAAGGAGGCTTTGGGTACAAGTGAACTCCCCAGGGGAGCCTTTACGCAGCCCCACATGCAACTGGACCCTCCGGGTTCGCTGTTTCCGAGCATCCCTAAACATAGCCCTAGCCGGCATCGAAGACAAGTGAAAAATCAGGACCCAGGAAATGCGTTGCGAGCCCCTTCGGACCATCCAAAAGTGCCCCCAAAGGAAGGCTTTGGGTACAAGAGAACTCCCCAGGGGAGCCTTTACGCAGCCCCACATGCAACTGGACCCTCCGGGTTCGCTGTTTCCGAGCATCCCTAAAAATATCCCTAGCCAGCATCGGAGACGACTGAAAAATCAGGCCCCAGGAAATGTGTTGCGAGCCCTTTTCGCCTATCCAAAAGTGCCCGCAAAGGAAGACTTTAGGTACAAGAGAACTCCCCAGGGGAGCCTTTACGCAGCCCCACATGCAACTGGACCCTCCGGGTTCGCTGTTTCCGAGCATCCCTAAACATAGTCCTGGAGGGCATCAGAGACGAGTGAAAAATCAGGCCCAAGGAAATGCGTTGCGAGCCCTTTTCGCCCATCCAAAAGTGCCCCCAAAGGAAGGCTTTGGGTACAAGTGAACTCCCCAGGGGAGCCTTTACGCAGCCCCACATGCAACTGGACCCTCCGGGTTCGCTGTTTCCAAGCATCCCTAAACATAGCCCTAGCCGGCATCGATGACGACTGAAAAATCAGGCCCCAGGAAATGCGTTGCGAGCCCTTTTCGCCCATCCAAAAGTGCCCCCAAAGGAAGGCTTTGGGTACAAGTGAACTCCCCAGGGGAGCCTTTACGCAGCCCCACATGCAACTGGACCCTCCGGGTTCGATTTTTCCGATCAAACCTAAATATATCACTAGCCGGCATGGGAGAAGACTGAAAACCCGGGCCCCAGAAAACGCGTTGCAAGCCCCTTTGGACCATCCAAAAGTGCCCCCAAAGGAAAGTTTTGGGTACAAGTGAACTCCCCAGGGGAGCCTTTACGCAGCCCCACATGCAACTGGACCCTCCGGGTTCGCTGTTTCCGAGCATCCCTAAACATAGTCCTAGAGGGCATCAGAGACGAGTGAAAAATCAGGCCCAAGGAAATGCGTTGCGAGCCCTTTTCGCCCATCCAAAAGTGCCCCCAAAGGAAGGCTTTGGGTACAAGTGAACTCCCCAGGGGAGCCTTTACGCAGCCCCACATGCAACTGGACCCTCCGGGTTCGCTGTTTCCAAGCATCCCTAAACATAGCCCTAGCCGGCATCGATGACGACTGAAAAATCAGGCCCCAGGAAATGCGTTGCGAGCCCTTTTCGCCCATCCAAAAGTGCCCCCAAAGGAAGGCTTTGGGTACAAGTGAACTCCCCAGGGGAGCCTTTACGCAGCCCCACATGCAACTGGACCCTCCGGGTTCGATTTTTCCGAGCAAACCTAAATATATCACTAGCCGGCATGGGAGAAGACTGAAAACCCGGGCCCCAGAAAACGCGTTGCAAGCCCCTTTGGACCATCCAAAAGTGCCCCCAAAGGAAAGTTTTGGGTACAAGTGAACTCCCCAGGGGAGCCTTTACGCAGCCCCACATGCAACTGGACCCTCCGGGTTCGATTTTTCCGAGCAACCCTAAATATATCACTAGCCGGCATGGGAGAAGACTGAAAACCCGGGCCCCAGAAAACGCGTTGCAAGCCCCTTTGGACCATCCAAAAGTGCCCCCAAAGGAAGGTTTTGGGTACAAGTGAGCTCCCCAGGGGAGCCTTTACGCAGCCCCACATGCAACTGGACCCTCCGGGTTCGCTGTTTCCGAGTATCCCTAAACATAGCGCTAGCCGGCATCAATGACGACTGAAAAATCAAGCCCCAGGAAATGCGTTGCGAGCCCTTTTCGCCCATCCAAAAGTGCCCCCAAAGGAAGGCTTTGGGTACAAGTGAACTCCCCAGGGGAGCCTTTACGCAGCCCCACATGCAACTGGACCCTCCGGGTTCGATTTTTCCGAGTAAACCTAAATATATCACTAGCCGGCTTCGGAGAAGACTGAAAACCCAGGCCCCAGAAAACGCGTTGCAAGCCCCTTTGGACCATCCAAAAGTATCACCAAAGGAAGGCTTTGGGTACAAGTGAACTCCCCAGGGGAGCCTTTACGCAGCCCCACATGCAACTGGACCCTCCGGGTTCGATTTTTCCGAGCAAACCTAAATATATCACTAGCCGGCATGGGAGAAGACTGAAAACCCGGGCCCCAGAAAACGCGTTGCGAGCCCCTTTGGACCATCCAAAAGTGCCCCCAAAGGAAGGCTTTGGGTACAAGTGAACTCCCCAGGGGAGCCTTTACGCAGCCCCACATGCAACTGGACCCTCCGGGTTCGCTGTTCCTGAGCAAACCTAAACGTAGCCCTGGCCGTCATCGGAGACGACTGAAAAATCAGGCCCCAGAAAATGCGTTGCGATCCCCTTCGGACCATCCAAAAGTGTCACCAAAGTAAGGCGTTGGGTACATCTGAAGTTCCCAGGGGAGCCTTTACGCAGCCCCACATGCAACTGGACCCTTCGGGTTCGATTTTTCCGAGCAACCCTAATTATATCCCTAACCGGCATGGGAGAAGACTGAAAACCCGGGCCCCAGAAAACGCGTTGCAAGCCCCTTTGGACCATCCAAAAGTGCCCCCAAAGAAGGCTTTGGGTACAAGTGAACTCCCCAGGGGAGCCTTTACGCAGCCCCACATGCAACTGGACCCTCCGGGTTCGCTGTTTCCGAGCATCCCTAAACATAGCCCTAGCCGTCATCGATGACGACTGAAAAATCGGGCCCCAGGAAATGCGTTGCGAGCCCCTTAGGACCATCCAAAAGTGTCACCAAAGGAAGGCTTTGGGTACAAGTGAACTCCCCAGGGGAGCCTTTACGCAGCCCCACATGCAACTGGACCCTCCGGGTTCGCTGTTTCCGAGCATCCCTAAACATAGCCCTAGCCGGCATCGATGACGACTGAAAAATCAGGCCCCAGGAAATGCGTTGCGAGCCCTTTTCGCCCATCCAAAAGTGCCCCCAAAGGAAGGCTTTGGGTACAAGTGAACTCCCCAGGGGAGCCTTTACGCAGCCCAACATGCAACTGGACCCTCCGGGTTCGATGTTTCCGAGCAGCCCTAAACATAGCCCTAGCCGGCATTGAAGTCGACTGAAAAATTAGACCGCAGGAAATGCGTTTCGAGCCCTTTTCGTCCATCCAAAAGTGCCCCCAAAGGAAGGCTTTGGGTACAAATGAACTCCCCAGGGGAGCCTTTACGCAGCCCCACATGCAACTGGACCCTCCGGGTTCGATTTTTCCGAGCAAAACTAAATATATCACTAGCCGGCATGGGAGAAGACTGAAAACCCGGGCCCCAGAAAACGCGTTGCAAGCCCCTTTGGACCATCCAAAAGTGCCCCCAAAGGAAAGTTTTGGGTACAAGTGAACTCCCCAGGGGAGCCTTTACGCAGCCCCACATGCAACTGGACCCTCCGGGTTCGCTGTTTCCGAGCATCCCTAAACATAGTCCTAGAGGGCATCAGAGACGAGTGATAAATCAGGCCCAAGGAAATGCGTTGCGAGCCCTTTTCGCCCATCCAAAAGTGCCCCCAAAGGAAGGCTTTGGGTACAAGTGAACTCCCCAGGGGAGCCTTTACGCAGCCCCACATGCAACTGGACCCTCCGGGTTCGCTGTTTCCAAGCATCCCTAAACATAGCCCTAGCCGGCATCGATGACGACTGAAAAATCAGGCCCCAGGAAATGCGTTGCGAGCCCTTTTCGCCCATCCAAAAGTGCCCCCAAAGGAAGGCTTTGGGTACAAGTGAACTCCCCAGGGGAGCCTTTACGCAGCCCAACATGCAACTGGACCCTCCGGGTTCGATGTTTCCGAGCAGCCCTAAACATAGCCCTAGCCGGCATTGAAGTCGACTGAAAAATTAGACCGCAGGAAATGCGTTTCGAGCCCTTTTCGTCCATCCAAAAGTGCCCCAAAGGAAGGCTTTGGGTACAAATGAACTCCCCAGGGGAGCCTTTACGCAGCCCCACATGCAACTGGACCCTCCGGGTTCGATTTTTCCGAGCAAACCTAAATATATCACTAGCCGGCATGGGAGAAGACTGAAAACCCGGGCCCCAGAAAACGCGTTGCAAGCCCCTTTGGACCATCCAAAAGTGCCCCCAAAGGAAAGTTTTGGGTACAAGTGAACTCCCCAGGGGAGCCTTTACGCAGCCCCACATGCAACTGGACCCTCCGGGTTCGATTTTTCCGAGCAAACCTTAATATATCACTAGCCGGCATGGGAGAAGACTGAAAACCCGGGCCCCAGAAAACGCGTTGCAAGCCCCTTTGGACCATCCAAAAGTGCCCCCAAAGGAAAGTTTTGGGTACAAGTGAACTCCCCAGGGGAGCCTTTACGCAGCCCCACATGCAACTGGACCCTCCGGGTTCGCTGTTTCCGAGTATCCCTAAACATAGCCCTAGCCGGCATCAATGACGACTGAAAAATCAAGCCCCAGGAAATGCGTTGCGAGCCCTTTTCGCCCATCCAAAAGTGCCCCCAAAGGAAGGCTTTGGGTACAAGTGAACTCCCCAGGGGAGCCTTTACGCAGCCCCACATGCAACTGGACCCTCCGGGTTCGATTTTTCCGAGTAAACCTAAATATATCACTAGCCGGATTCGGAGAAGACTGAAAACCCAGGCCCCAGAAAACGCGTTGCAAGCCCCTTTGGACCATCCAAAAGTATCACCAAAGGAAGGCTTTGGGTACAAGTGAACTCCCCAGGGGAGCCTTTACGCAGCCCCACATGCAACTGGACCCTCCGGGTTCGATTTTTCCGAGCAAACCTAAATATATCACTAGCCGGCATGGGAGAAGACTGAAAACCCGGGCCCCAGAAAACGCGTTGCGAGCCCCTTTGGACCATCCAAAAGTGCCCCCAAAGGAAAGTTTTGGGTACAAGTGAACTCCCCAGGGGAGCCTTTACGCAGCCCCACATGCAACTGGACCCTCCGGGTTCGCTGTTTCCGAGCATCCCTAAACATAGTCCTAGAGGGCATCAGAGACGAGTGAAAAATCAGGCCCAAGGAAATGCGTTGCGAGCCCTTTTCGCCCATCCAAAAGTGCCCCAAAGGAAGGCTTTGGGTACAAGTGAACTCCCCAGGGGAGCCTTTACGCAGCCCCACATGCAACTGGACCCTCCGGGTTCGCTGTTTCCAAGCATCCCTAAACATAGCCCTAGCCGGCATCGATGACGACTGAAAAATCAGGCCCCAGGAAATGCGTTGCGAGCCCTTTTCGCCCATCCAAAAGTGCCCCCAAAGGAATGCTTTGGGTACAAGTGAACTCCCCAGGGGAGCCTTTACGCAGCCCAACATGCAACTGGACCCTCCGGGTTCGATGTTTCCGAGCATCCCTAAACATAGCCCTAGCCGGCATCGAAGTCGACTGAAAAATCAGACCGCAGGAAATGCGTTTCGAGCCCTTTTCGTCCATCCAAAAGTGCCCCCAAAGGAAGGCTTTGGGTACAAATGAACTCCCCAGGGGAGCCTTTACGCAGCCCCACATGCAACTGGACCCTCCGGGTTCGATTTTTCCGAGCAAACCTAAATATATCACTAGCCGGCATGGGAGAAGACTGAAAACCCGGGCCCCAGAAAACGCGTTGCAAGCCCCTTTGGACCATCCAAAAGTGCCCCCAAAGGAAAGTTTTGGGTACAAGTGAACTCCCCAGGGGAGCCTTTACGCAGCCCCACATGCAACTGGACCCTCCGGGTTCGCTGTTTCCGAGCATCCCTAAACATAGTCCTAGAGGGCATCAGAGACGAGTGAAAAATCAGGCCCAAGGAAATGCGTTGCGAGCCCTTTTCGCCCATCCAAAAGTGCCCCCAAAGGAAGGCTTTGGGTACAAGTGAACTCCCCAGGGGAGCCTTTACGCAGCCCCACATGCAACTGGACCCTCCGGGTTCGCTGTTTCCAAGCATCCCTAAACATAGCCCTAGCCGGCATCGATGACGACTGAAAAATCAGGCCCCAGGAAATGCGTTGCGAGCCCTTTTCGCCCATCCAAAAGTGCCCCCAAAGGAAGGCTTTGGGTACAAGTGAACTCCCCAGGGGAGCCTTTACGCAGCCCAACATGCAACTGGACCCTCCGGGTTCGATGTTTCCGAGCAGCCCTAAACATAGCCCTAGCCGGCATTGAAGTCGACTGAAAAATTAGACCGCAGGAAATACGTTTCGAGCCCTTTTCGTCCATCCAAAAGTGCCCCCAAAGGAAGGCTTTGGGTACAAATGAACTCCCCAGGGGAGCCTTTACGCAGCCCCACATGCAACTGGACCCTCCGGGTTCGATTTTTCCGAGCAAACCTAAATATATCACTAGCCGGCATGGGAGAAGACTGAAAACCCGGGCCCCAGAAAACGCGTTGCAAGCCCCTTTGGACCATCCAAAAGTGCCCCCAAAGGAAAGTTTTGGGTACAAGTGAACTCCCCAGGGGAGCCTTTACGCAGCCCCACATGCAACTGGACCCTCCGGGTTCGATTTTTCCGAGCAAACCTTAATATATCACTAGCCGGCATGGGAGAAGACTGAAAACCCGGGCCCCAGAAAACGCGTTGCAAGCCCTTTTCGCCCATCCAAAAGTGCCCCCAAAGGAATGCTTTGGGTACAAGTGAACTCCCCAGGGGAGCCTTTACGCAGCCCAACATGCAACTGGACCCTCCGGGTTCGATGTTTCCGAGCATCCCTAAACATAGCCCTAGCCGGCATCGAAGTCGACTGAAAAATCAGACCGCAGGAAATGCGTTTCGAGCCCTTTTCGTCCATCCAAAAGTGCCCCCAAAGGAAGGCTTTGGGTACAAGAGAACTCCCCAGGGGAGCCTTTACGCAGCCCCACATGCAACTGGACCCTCCGGGTTCGATTTTTCCGAGCAAACCTAAATATATCACTAGCCGGCATGGGAGAAGACTGAAAACCCGGGCCCCAGAAAACGCGTTGCAAGCCCCTTTGGACCATCCAAAAGTGCCCCCAAAGGAAAGTTTTGGGTACAAGTGAACTCCCCAGGGGAGCCTTTACGCAGCCCCACATGCAACTGGACCCTCCGGGTTCGCTGTTTCCGAGCATCCCTAAACATAGTCCTAGAGGGCATCAGAGACGAGTGAAAAATCAGGCCCAAGGAAATGCGTTGCGAGCCCTTTTCGCCCATCCAAAAGTGCCCCCAAAGGAAGGCTTTGGGTACAAGTGAACTCCCCAGGGGAGCCTTTACGCAGCCCCACATGCAACTGGACCCTCCGGGTTCGATGTTTCCAAGCATCCCTAAACATAGCCCTAGCCGGCATCGATGACGACTGAAAAATCAGGCCCCAGGAAATGCGTTGCGAGCCCTTTTCGCCCATCCAAAAGTGCCCCCAAAGGAAGGCTTTGGGTACAAGTGAACTCCCCAGGGGAGCCTTTACGCAGCCCAACATGCAACTGGACCCTCCGGGTTCGATGTTTCCGAGCAGCCCTAAACATAACCCTAGCCGGCATAGAAGTCGACTGAAAAATTAGACCGCAGGAAATACGTTTCGAGCCCTTTTCGTCCATCCAAAAGTGCCCCCAAAGGAAGGCTTTGGGTACAAATGAACTCCCCAGGGGAGCCTTTACGCAGCCCCACATGCAACTGGACCCTCCGGGTTCGATTTTTCCGAGCAAACCTAAATATATCACTAGCCGGCATGGGAGAAGACTGAAAACCCGGGCCCCAGAAAACGCGTTGCAAGCCCCTTTGGACCATCCAAAAGTGCCCCCAAAGGAAAGTTTTGGGTACAAGTGAACTCCCCAGGGGAGCCTTTACGCAGCCCCACATGCAACTGGACCCTCCGGGTTCGATTTTTCCGAGCAAACCTTAATATATCACTAGCCGGCATGGGAGAAGACTGAAAACCCGGGCCCCAGAAAACGCGTTGCAAGCCCCTTTGGACCATCCAAAAGTGCCCCCAAAGGAAGGTTTTGGGTACAAGTGAGCTCCCCAGGGGAGCCTTTACGCAGCCCCACATGCAACTGGACCCTCCGGGTTCGCTGTTTCCGAGTATCCCTAAACATAGCCCTAGCCGGCATCAATGACGACTGAAAAATCAAGCCCCAGGAAATGCGTTGCGAGCCCTTTTCGCCCATCCAAAAGTGCCCCCAAAGGAAGGCTTTGGGTACAAGTGAACTCCCCAGGGGAGCCTTTACGCAGCCCCACATGCAACTGGACCCTCCGGGTTCGATTTTTCCGAGTAAACCTAAATATATCCCTAGCCGGCATGGGAGAAGACTGAAAACCCAGGCCCCAGAAAACGCGTTGCAAGCCCCTTTGGACCATCCAAAAGTATCACCAAAGGAAGGCTTTGGGTACAAGTGAACTCCCCAGGGGAGCCTTTACGCAGCCCCACATGCAACTGGACCCTCCGGGTTCGATTTTTCCGAGCAAACCTAAATATATCCCTAGCCGGCATGGGAGAAGACTGAAAACCCGGGCCCCAGAAAACGCGTTGCGAGCCCCTTTGGACCATCCAAAAGTGCCCCCAAAGGAAAGTTTTGGGTACAAGTGAACTCCCCAGGGGAGCCTTTACGCAGCCCCACATGCAACTGGACCCTCCGGGTTCGCTGTTTCCGAGCATCCCTAAACATAGCCCTAGCCGTCATCGGAGACGAGTGAAAAATCAGGCCCAAGGAAATGCGTTGCGAGCCCTTTTCGCCCATCCAAAAGTGCCCCCAAAGGAAGGCTTTGGGTACAAGTGAACTCCCCAGGGGAGCCTTTACGCAGCCCCACATGCAACTGGACCCTCCGGGTTCGATTTTTCCGAGTAAACCTAAATATATCACTAGCCGGCTTCGGAGAAGACTGAAAACCCAGGCCCCAGAAAACGCGTTGCAAGCCCCTTTGGACCATCCAAAAGTATCACCAAAGGAAGGCTTTGGGTACAAGTGAACTCCCCAGGGGAGCCTTTACGCAGCCCCACATGCAACTGGACCCTCCGGGTTCGATTTTTCCGAGCAAACCTAAATATATCACTAGCCGGCATGGGAGAAGACTGAAAACCCGGGCCCCAGAAAACGCGTTGCGAGCCCCTTTGGACCATCCAAAAGTGCCCCCAAAGGAAGGCTTTGGGTACAAGTGAACTCCCCAGGGGAGCCTTTACGCAGCCCCACATGCAACTGGACCCTCCGGGTTCGATTTTTCCGAGTAAACCTAAATATATCACTAGCCGGCTTCGGAGAAGACTGAAAACCCGGGCCCCAGAAAACGCGTTGCAAGCCCCTTTGGACCATCCAAAAGTGCCCCCAAAGGAAGGTTTTGGGTACAAGTGAACTCCCCAGGGGAGCCTTTACGCAGCCCCACATGCAACTGGACCCTCCGGGTTCGCTGTTTCCGAGCATCCCTAAACATATCCCTAGCCGGCATAGAAGACGACTGAAAAATCAGGCCCCAGGAAATGCGTTGCGAGCCCTTTTCGCCCATCCAAAAGTGCCCCCAAAGGAAGGCTTTGGGTACAAGAGAACTCCCCAGGGGAGCCTTTACGCAGCCCCACATGCAACTGGACCCTCCGGGTTCGCTGTTCCTGAGCAAACCTAAACGTAGCCCTAGCCGTCATCGGAGACGACTGAAAAATCAGGCCCCAGGAAATGCTTAACGAGGCCTTTTCGCCCATCCAAAAATGCCGCAAAGGAAGACTTTGGGTACAAGAGAACTCCCCAGGGGAGCCTTTACGCAGCCCCACATGCAACTAGACCCTCCGGGTTCACTGTTTCTGAGCATCCCTAAAAATAGCCCTAGCCGGCATCGAAATCGACTGAAAAATCAGACACCAGGAAATGCGTTGCGAGCCCTTTTCGCCCATCCAAAAGTGTAAGCAAAGGAAGGCTTTGGGTACAAGTGATCTCCCCAGGGGAGCCTTTACGCAGCCCCACATGCAACTGGACCCTCCGGGTTCGATTTTTCCGAGTAAACCTATATATATCACTAGCCAGCTTCGGAGAAGACTGAAAACCCGGGCCCCAGAAAACGCGTTGCAAGCCCCTTTGGACCATCCAAAAGTGTCACCAAAGGAAGTCTTTGGGTACAAGTGAACTCCCCAGGGGAGCCTTTACGCAGCCCCACATGCAACTGGACCCTCCGGGTTCGATGTTTCCGAGCAATCCTAAATATATCCCTAGCCGGCTTGGGAGAAGACTGAAAACCCGGGCCCCAGAAAACGCGTTGCAAGCCCCTTTGGACCATCCAAAAGTGTCACCAAAGGAAGTCTTTGGGTACAAGTGAACTCCCCAGGGGAGCCTTTACGCAGCCCCACATGCAACTGGACCCTCCGGGTTCGCTGTTCCTGAGCAAACCTAAACGTAGCCCTAGCCGTCATCGGAGACGAGTGAAAAATCAGGCCCCAGGAAATGCGTTGCGAGCCCTTTTCGTCCATCCAAAAGTGCCCCCAAAGGAAGGCTTTGGGTACAAGTGAACTCCCCAGGGGAGCCTTTACGCAGCCCAACATGCAACTGGACCCTCCGGGTTCGCTGTTTCCGAGCATCCCTATACATAGCCCTAGCCGGCATCGATGACGACTGAAAAATCAGGCCCCAAGAAATGCGTTGCGAGCCTCTTTGGACCATCCAAAAGTGCCCCCAAAGGAAGGCTTTGGATACAAGTGAACTCCCCAGGGGAGCCTTTACGCAGCCCCACATGCAACTGGACCCTCCGGGTTCGATTTTTCCGAGCAATCCTAAATATATCCCTAGCCGGCTTGGGAGAAGACTGAAAACCCGGGCCCCAGAAAACGCGTTGCAAGCCCCTTTGGACCATCCAAAAGTGTCACCAAAGGAAGGCTTTGGGTACAAGTGAACTCCCCAGGGGAGCCTTTACGCAGCCCCACATGCAACTGGACCCTTCGGGTTCGCTGTTTCCGAGTATCCCTAAACATAGCCCTAGCCGGCATCGAAGACAAGTGAAAAATCAGGCCCCAGGAAATGCGTTGCGAGCCCCTTTGGACCATCCAAAAGTGCCCCCAAAGGAAGGCTTTGGGGACAAGTGAACTCCCCAGGGGAGCCTTTACGCAGCCCCACATGCAACTGGACCCTCCGGGTTCGCTGTTCATGAGCAAAACTAAACGTAGCCCTAGCCGTCATCGGAGACGATTAAAAAATCAGGCCCCAGGAAATGCGTTGCAAGCCGTTTTCGCCCATCCAAATGTGCCCCCAAAGGAAGGCTTTGGGTACAAGAGAACTCCCCAGGGGAGCCTTTACGCAGCCCCACATGCAACTGGACCCTCCGGGTTCGCTGTTTCCGAGCATCCCTAAACATAACCCTAGCCGGCATCGAAGACGACTGAAAAATCAGGCCCCACGAAATGCGTTACGAGCCCTTTTCGCCCATCCAAAAGTGCCCCCAAAGGAAGGCTTTGGGTACAAGTGAACTCCCCAGGGGAGCCTTTACGCAGCCCCACATGCAACTGGACCCTCCGGGTTCGCTGTTTCCGAGCATCCCTAAACATAGCCCTAGCCGGCATTGAAGACGGCTGAAAAATCAGGTCCCAGGAAACGCGTTGCGAGCCCTTTTCGCCCATCCAAAAGTGCCCCCAAAGGAAGGCTTTGGGTACAAGTGAACTCCCCAGGGGAGCCTTTACGCAGCCCAACATGCAACTGGACCCTCCGGGTTCGATGTTTCCGAGCATCCCTAAACATAGCCCTAGCCGGCATCGAAGTCGACTGAAAAATCAGACCGCAGGAAATGCGTTTCGAGCCCTTTTCGTCCATCCAAAAGTGCCCCCAAAGGAAGGCTTTGGGTACAAATTAACTCCCCAGGGGAGCCTTTACGCAGCCCCACATGCAACTGGACCCTCCGGGTTCGATTTTTCCGAGCAAACCTAAATATATCACTAGCCGGCATGGGAGAAGACTGAAAACCCGGGCCCCAGAAAACGCGTTGCAAGCCCCTTTGGACCATCCAAAAGTGCCCCCAAAGGAAAGTTTTGGGTACAAGTGAACTCCCCAGGGGAGCCTTTACGCAGCCCCACATGCAACTGGACCCTCCGGGTTCGATTTTTCCGAGCAAACCTTGATATATCACTAGCCGGCATGGGAGAAGACTGAAAACCCGGGCCCCAGAAAACGCGTTGCAAGCCCCTTTGGACCATCCAAAAGTGCCCCCAAAGGAAGGTTTTGGGTACAAGTGAGCTCCCCAGGGGAGCCTTTACGCAGCCCCACATGCAACTGGACCCTCCGGGTTCGCTGTTTCCGAGTATCCCTAAACATAACCCTAGCCGGCATCAATGACGACTGAAAAATCAAGCCCCAGGAAATGCGTTTCGAGCCCTTTTCGCCCATCCAAAAGTGCCCCCAAAGGAAGGCTTTGGGTACAAGTGAACTCCCCAGGGGAGCCTTTACGCAGCCCCACATGCAACTGGACCCTCCGGGTTCGATTTTTCCGAGTAAACCTAAATATATCACTAGCCGGCTTCGGAGAAGACTGAAAACCCAGGCCCCAGAAAACGCGTTGCAAGCCCCTTTGGACCATCCAAAAGTATCACCAAAGGAAGGCTTTGGGTACAAGTGAACTCACCAGGGGAGCCTTTACGCAGCCCCACATGCAACTGGACCCTCCGGGTTCGATTTTTCCGAGCAAACCTAAATATATCACTAGCCGGCATGGGAGAAGACTGAAAACCCGGGCCCCAGAAAACGCGTTGCGAGCCCCTTTGGACCATCCAAAAGTGCCCCCAAAGGAAGGCTTTGGGTACAAGTGAACTCCCCAGGGGAGCCTTTACGCAGCCCCACATGCAACTGGACCCTCCGGGTTCGATTTTTCCGAGTAAACCTAAATATATCACTAGCCGGCTTCGGAGAAGACTGAAAACCCGGGCCCCAGAAAACGCGTTGCAAGCCCCTTTGGACCATCCAAAAGTGCCCCCAAAGGAAGGTTTTGGGTACAAGTGAACTCCCCAGGGGAGCCTTTACGCAGCCCCACATGCAACTGGACCCTCCGGGTTCGCTGTTTCCGAGCATCCCTAAACATATCCCTAGCCGGCATAGAAGACGACTGAAAAATCAGGCCCCAGGAAATGCGTTGCGAGCCCTTTTCGCCCATCCAAAAGTGCCCCCAAAGGAAGGCTTTGGGTACAAGAGAACTCCCCAGGGGAGCCTTTACGCAGCCCCACATGCAACTGGACCCTCCGGGTTCGCTGTTCCTGAGCAAACCTAAACGTAGCCCTAGCCGTCATCGGAGACGACTGAAAAATCAGGCCCCAGGAAATGCTTAACGAGGCCTTTTCGCCCATCCAAAAATGCCCGCAAAGGAAGACTTTTGGTACAAGAGAACTCCCCAGGGGAGCCTTTACGCAGCCCCACATGCAACTAGACCCTCCGGGTTCACTGTTTCTGAGCATCCCTAAAAATAGCCCTAGCCGGCATCGAAATCGACTGAAAAATCAGACACCAGGAAATGCGTTGCGAGCCCTTTTCGCCCATCCAAAAGTGTAAGCAAAGGAAGGCTTTGGGTACAAGTGATCTCCCCAGGGGAGCCTTTACGCAGCCCCACATGCAACTGGACCCTCCGGGTTCGATTTTTCCGAGTAAACCTATATATATCACTAGCCGGCTTCGGAGAAGACTGAAAACCCGGGCCCCAGAAAACGCGTTGCAAGCCCCTTTGGACCATCCAAAAGTATCACCAAAGGAAGGTTTTGGGTACAAGTGAACTCCCCAGGGGAGCCTTAACGCAGCCCCACATGCAACTGGACCCTTCGGATTCACTGTTTCCGAGCATCCCTAAACGTAGCCCTAGCCGGCATAGAAGACGAATGAAAAATCAGGCCCCAGGAAATGCGTTGCGAGCCCCTTCGGACCATCCAAAAGTGTCACCAAAGGAAGGCTTTGGGTACAAGTGAACTCCCCAGGGGAGCCTTTACGCAGCCCCACATGCAACTGGACTCTCCGGGTTCGATGTTTCCGAGCAATCCTAAATATATCCCTAGCCGGCTTGGGAGAAGACTGAAAACCCGGGCCCCAGAAAACGCGTTGCAAGCCCCTTTGGACCATCCAAAAGTGTCACCAAAGGAAGTCTTTGGGTACAAGTGAACTCCCCAGGGGAGCCTTTACGCAGCCCCACATGCAACTGGACCCTCCGGGTTCGCTGTTCCTGAGCAAACCTAAACGTAGCCCTAGCCGTCATCGGAGACGAGTGAAAAATCAGGCCGAGGAAATGCGTTGCGAGCCCTTTTCGTCCATCCAAAAGTGCCCCCAAAGGAAGGCTTTGGGTACAAGTGAACTCCCCAGGGGAGCCTTTACACAGCCCCACATGCAACTGGACCCTCCGGGTTCGCTGTTTCCGAGCATCCCTAAACATAGCCCTAGCCGGCATCGATGACGACTGAAAAATCAAGCCCCAGGAAATGCGTTTCGAGCCCTTTTCGCCCATCCAAAAGTGCCCCCAAAGAAAGGCTTTGGGTACAAGAGAACTCCCCAGGGGAGCCTTTACGCAGCCCCACATGCAACTGGACCCTCTGGGTTCGCTGTTTCCGAGCATCCCTAAACATAACCCTAGCCGGCATCGAAGACGACTGAAAAATCAGGCCCCAGGAAATGCGTTACGAGCCCTTTTCGCCCATCCAAAAGTGCCCCCAAAGGAAGGCTTTGGGTACAAGTGAACTCCCCAGGGGAGCCTTTACGCAGCCCCACATGCAACTGGACCCTCCGGGTTCGCTGTTTCCGAGCATCCCTAAACATAGCCCTAGCCGGCATTGAAGACGGCTGAAAAATCAGGTCCCAGGAAACGCGTTGCGAGCCCTTTTCGCCCATCCAAAAGTGCCCCCAAAGGAAGGCTTTGGGTACAAGTGAACTCCCCAGGGGAGCCTTTACGCAGCCCCACATGCAACTGGACCCTCCGGGTTCGATTTTTCCGAGCAACCATAAATATATCCCTAGCCGGCATGGGAGAAGACTGAAAAACCTGGCCCCAGAAAACGCATTGCAAGCCCTTTTGGACCATCCAAAAGTGTCACCAAAGGAAGGCTTTGGGTACAAGTGAACTCCCCAGGGGAGCCTTTACGCAGCCCCACATGCAACTGGACCCTCCGGGTTCGCTGTTCCTCAGCAAACCTAAACGTAGCCTTAGCCGTCATCGGAGACGAGTGAAAAATCAGGCCCCAGGAAATGCGTTCCGAGGCCTTTTCGCCCATACAAAAATGCCCCCAAAGGAAGGCTTTGGGTACAACTGAACTCCCCAGGGGAGCCTTTACGCAGCCCCACATGCAACTGGACCCTCCGGGTTCGCTGTTCATGAGCAAACCTAAACGTAGCCCTAGCCGTCATCGGAGACGACTGAAAAATCAGGCCCCAGAAAACGCGTTGCAAGCCCCTTTGGACCATCCAAAAGTGCCCCCAAAGGAAGGCTTTGGTTACATCTGAAGTTCCCAGGGGAGCCTTTACGCAGCCCCATATGCAACTGGACCCTCCGAGTTCGCTCTTTCCGAGCATCCCTAAACATAGCCCTAGCAGTCATCGGAGACGAGTGAAAAATCAGGCCCCAGGAAATGCGTTCCGAGCCCCTTTGGACCATCCAAAAGTGTTACCAAAGGAAGGCTTTGGATACAAGTGAACTCCCCAGGGGAGCCTTTACGCAGCCCCACATGCAAATGGACCGTCCGGGTTCGATTTTTCGAACAACCCTAAATATATCCCTAGCCGGCATGGGAGAAGACTGAAAACCCGGGCCCCAGAAAACGCGTTGCAAGCCCCTTTGGACCATCCAAAAGTGTCACCAAAGGAAGGCTTTGGGTACAAGTGAACTCCCCAGGGGAGCCTTTACGCAGCCCCACATGCAACTGGACCCTCCGGGTTCGCTGTTTCCGAGCATCCCTAAACATAGACCTAGCCGGCATCGATGACGACTGAAAAATCAGGCCCCAGGAAATGCGTTGCGAGCCCCTTTGGACCATCCAAAAGTGCCCCCAAAGGAAGGCTTTGGGTACAAGTGAACTCCCCAGGGGAGCCTTTATGCAGCCCCACATGCAACTGGATACTCCGGGTTCGCTGTTCCTCAGCAAACCTAAAAATACACCTAGCCGGCATCGAAGACGAATGAAAAATCAGGCCCCAGGAAATGCGTTACGAGCCCTTTTCGCCCATCCAAAAAGGGCCCCCAAAGGAAGGCTTTGGGTACAAGTGAACTCCCCAGGGGAGCTTTTACGCAGCCCCACATGCAACTGGACCCTCCGGGTTCGCTGTTTCCGAGCATCCCTAAACATAGCCCTAGCCGGCATCGAAGACGAGTGAAAAATCAGGCCCCAGGAAATGCGTTGCGAGCCCTTTTGGACCATCCGAAAGTGTCACCAAAGGAAGGCTTTGGGGACAAGTGAACTCCCCAGGGGAGCCTTTACGCAGCCCCACATGCAACTGGACCCTTCGGGTTCGATTTTTCCGAGCAACCCTAAATATATCCCTACCCGGCATGGGAGAAGACTGAAAAACCGAGCCCCAGAAAACGCGTTGCAAGCCCCATTGGACCATTCAAAAGTGTCACCAAAGGAAGGCTTTGGGTACAAGAGAACTCCCCAGGGGAGCCTTTACGCAGCCCCACATGCAACTGGACCCTCCGGGTTCGCTGTTTCCGAGCATCCCTAAACATAGCCCTAGCCGGCATCGATGATGACTGAAAAATCAGGCCCCAGGAAATGCGTTCCGAGCCCTTTTCGCCCATCCAAAAGTGCCCCCAAAGGAAGGCTTTGGGTACAAGAGAACTCCCCAGGGGAGCCTTTACGCAGCCCCACATGCAACTGGACCCTTCGGGTTCGCTGTTTCCGAGCATCCCTAAACATAGTCCTAGAAGTCATCGAAGACGAATGAAAAATCAGGCCCCAGGAAATGCATTGCGAGCCCTTTTCGTCCATCCAAAAGTGCCCCCAAAGGAAGGCTTTGGGCACAAGTGATCTCCCCAGGGGAGCCTTTACGCAGCCCCACATGCAACTGGACCCTCCGGGTTCGCTGTTCATGAGCAAACCTAAACGTAGCCCTAGACGGCATCGAAGACGAGTGAAAAATCAGGCCCCAGGAAATGCGTTGCGAGCCCTTTTCGCCCATCCAAATGTGCCCCCAAAGGAAGGCTTTGGGTACAAGTGAACTCCCCAGGGGAGCCTTTACGCAGCCCCACATGCAACTGGACCCTCCGGGTTCGATTTTTCCGAGCAATCATAAATATATCCCTAGCCGGCTTGGGAGAAGACTGAAAACCCGGGCCCCAGAAAACGCGTTGCTAGCCCCTTTGGACCATCTAAAAGTGTCACCAAAGGAAGGCTTTGGGTACAAGTGAACTCCCCAGGGGAGCCTTTACGCAGCCCCATATGCAACTGGATCCTCCGGGTTCGCTGTTCCTGAGCAAACCTAAACGTAGCCCTAGCCGTCATCGGAGACGAGTGAAAAATCAGGCCCCAGGAAATGCGTTCCGAGGCCTTTTCGCCCATCCAAAAGTGCCCGCAAAGGAAGACTTTGGGTACAAGAGAACTCCCCAGGGGAGCCTTTACGCAGCCCCACATGCAACTGGACCCTCCAGGTTCGCTGTTTCCGAGCATCCCTAAACATAGCCCTAGACGGCATCGAAGACAAGTGAAAAATCTGGACCCAGGAAATGCGTTGCGAGCCCCTTCGGACCATCCAAAAGTGCCCCCAAAGGAAGGCTTTGGGTACAAGTGAACTCCCCAGGGGAGCCTTTACGCAGCTCCACATGCAACTGGACCCTCCGGGTTTGCTGTTTCCGAGCAAACCTAAACGTAGCCCTAGCCGTCATCGGAGACGAGTGAAAAATCAGGCCCCAGGAAATGCGTTGCGAGGCCTTTTCGCCCATCCAAATGTGCCCCCAAAGGAAGACTTTGGGTACAAGAGAACTCCCCAGGGGAGCCTTTACGCAGCCCCACATGCAACTGGACCCTCCTGGTTCTCTGTTCATGAGCAAACCTAAATGTAGCCCTAGCCGTCATCGGAGACGACTGAAAAATCAGGCCCCAGGAAATGCGTTGCAAGCCCCTTTGGACCATCCAAAAGTGCCCGCAAAGGAAGGCTTTGGGTACAAGTGATCTCCCCAGGGGAGCCTTTACGCAGCCCCACATACAACTGGACCCTCCGGGTTCGCTGTTCCTGAGCAAACCTAAACGTAGCCCTAGCCGTCTTCGGAGACGAGTGAAAAATCAGGCCCCAGGAAATGCGTTGCGAGCCCTTTTCGCCCATCCAAAAGTGCCCCCAAAGGAAGGCTTTGGGTACAAGTGAACTCCCCAGGGGAGCCTTTACGCAGCCCCACATGCAACTGGACCCTCCGGGTTCGCTGTTTCCGAGCATCCCTAAACATAGCCCTAGCCGTCATCGGAGACGACTGAAAAATCAGGCCCCAGGAAATGCGTTGCGAGCCCCTTTGGACCATCCAAAAGTGCCCCCAAAAGAAGGCTTTGGATACAAGTGAACTCCCCAGGGGAGCCTTTACGCAGCCCCACATGCAACTGGACCCTCCGGGTTCGATGTTTCCGAGCAATCCTAAATATATCCCTAGCCGGCTTGGGAGAAGACTGAAAACCCGTGCCCCAGAAAACGCGTTGCAAGCCCCTTTGGACCATCCAAAAGTGTCACCAAAGGAAGGCTTTGGGTACAAGTGAACTCCCCAGGGGAGCCTTTACGCAGCCCCACATGCAACTGGACCCTCCGTGTTCGATGTTTCCGAGCATCCCTAAACATATCCCTAGCCGGCATCGATGACGACTGAAAAATCAGACCCCAGGAAATGCGTTGCGAGCCCTTTTCGCCCATCCAAAAGTGCCCGCAAAGGAAGGCTTTGGGTACAAGTGATCTCCCCAGAGGAGCCTTAACGCAGCCCCACATGCAACTGGACCCTCCGGGTTCGCTGTTCCTAAGCAAACCTAAACATAGCCCTAGCCGTCATCGGAGACAAGTGAAAAATCAGGCCCCAGGAAATGCGTTGCGAGCCCCTTCGGACCATCTAAAATTCCCCCAAAGGAAGGCTTTGGGTACAAGTGAACTCCCCAGGGGAGCGTTTACGCAGCCCCACATGCAAATGGACCCTCCGGGTTCGCTGTTCCTCAGCAAACCTAAACGTAGCCCTAGCCGTCATCGGAGACGAGTGAAAAATCAGACCCCAGGAAATGCGTTCCGAGGTCTTTTCGCCCATCCAAAAGTGCCCCCAAAGGAAGGCTTTGGGTACAAGTGAACTCCCCAGGGGAGCCTTTACGCAGCCCCACATGCAACAGGACCCTCCGGGTTCGCTGTTTCCGAGCATCCCTAAACATAGCCCTAGCCGGCATCGGAGACGAGTGAAAAATCAGGCCCCAGGAAATGCGTTACGAACCCTTTTCGCCTATCCAAAAGTGCCCCCAAAGGAAGGCTTTGGGTACAAGTGAACTCCCCAGGGGAGCCTTTACGCAGCCCCACATGCAACTGGACCCTCCGGGTTCGCTGTTTCCGAGCATTCCTAAACATAGCCCTAGCCGGCATCGACGACGACTGAAAAATCAGGCCCCAGGAAATGCGTTGCAAGCCCCTTAGGACCATCCAAAAGTGTCACCAAAGGAAGGCTTTGGGTACAAGTGAACTCCCCAGGGGAGCCTTTACGCAGCCCCACATGCAACTGGACCCTCCGGGTTCGCTGTTTCCGAGCATTCCTAAACATAGCCCTAGCCGGCATCGACGACGACTGAAAAATCAGGCCCCAGAACCCGCGTTGCTAGCCCCTTTGGACCATCTAAAAGTGTCACCAAAGGAAGGCTTTGGGTACAAGAGAACTCCCCAGGGGAGCCTTTACGCAGCCCCACATGCAACTGGACCCTCCGGGTTCTCTGTTCATGAGCAAACCTAAATGTAGCCCTAGCCGTCATCGGAGACGACTGAAAAATCAGGCCCCAGGAAATGCGTTGCAAGCCCCTTTGGGCCATCCAAAAGTGCCCGCAAAGGAAGGCTTTGGGTACAAGTGATCTCCCCAGGGGAGCCTTTACGCAGCCCCACATGCAACTTGACCCT
>NW_027076192.1:0-21333 GCF_963932015.1 Anas acuta | reverse complement strand
TTTTTTACTGGCTTGTACTGGTTTTTAGTAGCTTGTACTGGCTTATACTGGTTCTTACTGGTCCTTACTGGTCCATACTGGTTTGTACTGGTTTTTACTGGTTTGATTCATACTATTTCATACTGGTTCTTACTGTTTTTTTAACAGTTTGTACTGGTTATACTGTTCTTTACTGCCTTATACTGGTTTTTACTAGTTTGTACTGGTTTATACTGGTTTGTACTGGTTTTTATTGGTTTATACTGGTTTTTACTGGATCTTACTGGTTCTTACTGGTTTCCAGCCGCCCCCCCCCACCCCCCAAAGCCTGGCGCCCCAAACCGGTGGTGGAATATGAGCACCCCCTGGACCCCGACGGCAAAAAGGGTGAGCAAAAAGGGGGGAACGACCCCAAAACCGGGGCAACGACCCCAAAAACGCGTGAAATGACCCCAAAAAAGGGGTCGCGGGGACCCTGTGGTGACCCCAAAATTTTTTGGGGTGCAGCCACGGGGGGCCCCTGCCCCCCTCCTACAGCCCCCGCTACGTGGAGGCCGCCTGGGGGGGCTGGTGGGAACGGAGCCGCTTCTTCACCCCCCCCCCACCCCAAAATTGGGGGGAAAACCCCGAAAATGAGACCCCGAAAGGGGAAACCCCAAAAAAGGAGACCCCAAAAAAGGGGACCCCAAAAGGGGGGACCCCAAAAGGGGGGGGCCGGGTGCTGAGCCTGGTGCTGCCCCCCCCCAACGTCACCGGGCGGCTCCACGTGGGTCACGCGCTGGGGGTGGCGCTGCAGGACGCCCTGGTGAGGTGGTGAGTTTTGGGGTGAAAAAAGGGGATTTTGGGGTTTTTGGGGTTTGGGGGTGGATGAGGGGGTGAAAGGGAGGGGAATGGGGGGGTTTTGGGGTGAAAAGGGGGGTTTGGGGGGGAAGGGGAGGGAATTTGGGTTCTGGAGGGTTCTGGGGGGATTTGGGGTTTTTGGGGTGAAAAAGGGGATTTGGGGTTTTTGGGGTTTGGGGTGGAATGGGGGGGTTTTAGGGGAGGTTTTGGGGTGAAAAGGGGGGTTGGGGGGAAAGGGGAGGGAATTTGGGTTCTGGGGAGGGTTGGGGGGGGTTTGGGGTTCTGGGAGATTTGGGGTTTTTTGGGGTGAAAAAAGGGGATTTTGGGGTTTTTGGGGTTTGGGGGTGGATGAGGGGGAATGGGGGGGGAATGGGGGGGTTTGGGGTGAAAAGGGGGGTTTGGGGGTGGTTTTGGGGTGGAAGGGGAGGGAATTTGGGTTCTGGGGGGATTTGGGGTTTGGGGTGAAAAAAGGGGATTTGGGTTTTTGGGGTTTGGGGGTGGAGGGGGGGTGAAGGGGGGGTTGGGGGGGTTTTGGGGGGGTTTGGGGTGAAAAGGGGGGTTTGGGGGAAAGGGGAGGGAATTTGGGTTCTGGGGAGGGTTGGGGGGGGTTTGGGGTTTTGGGGGATTTGGGTTTTTTGGGGTGAAAAAAGGGGATTTTGGGGTTTTTGGGGTTTGGGGGTGGATGGAGGGGGGAAAGGGGGGGAATGGGGGGGTTTTGGGGTGAAAAGTGGGGTTTGGGGGTGGTTTTGAGGTGGAAGGGGAGGGAATTTGGGTTCTGGGGGGGGCTTGGGGGATTTGGGGTTTTGGGGGAAAAAAGGGGGGTTTTGGGGTTTTTTGGGTTTGGGGGGTGGAGGGGGGGAAAGGAGGGGCTAAAAAGGGGTTAGGGGTGGTTTTGGGGTGAAAAGGGGGGTTTTGGGGGGAAAGTGGAGGGAATTTGTGCTCTGGGGCGGTTTGGGTTTTTGGGAGAAAAAAAGGGGGTTTTGGGGAAAAAAGGGGATTTTGGGGTTTGGGGGGTGGAGGGGGGGGAAAGGGGGGTGAATGGGGGGGATGGGGGGATTTTGGGGGGGTTTTGGGGTGAAAAGGGGGGTTTGGGGGAAAGGGGAGGAATTTGGGTTCTGGGGAGGGTTGGAGGGGGTTTGGGGTTTTGGGGGGATTTGGGTTTTTTTGGGGTGAAAAAAGGGGATTTTGGGGTTTTTGGGGGTTTGGGGGTGGATGGAGGGGGGAAAGGGGGGGAATGGGGGGTTTGGGGTGAAAAGGGGGGTTTGGGGGTGGTTTTGAGGTGGAAGGGGAGGGAGTTTGGGTTCTGGGGGGATTTGGGGTTTTGGGGGGGTTTGGGGTTTTTGGGGTGAAAAAAGGGGATTTGGGTTTTTTTGGGGTTTGGGGGTGGATGGGGGGGAAAGGGGGGGTTTTGGGGGGGTTTTGGGTGGGGTTTGGGGTGAAAAGGGGGGTTTGGGGGAAAGGAGAGGGAATTTGGGTTCTGGGGGGGGGTTGGGGGATTTGGGGTTTGGGGGGAAAAAAAGGGATTTTGGGGTTTTTGGGGTTTGGGGGGTGGAGGGGGGGAAAGGGGGGGAATGAGGGGGGCTTTTGGGGTGAAAAGGGGGGTTTTGGGGGGAAAGGGGAGGGAATTTGGGTTCTGGGGGGGGTTTGGGGGATTTGGGGGTTTTTGGGGAAAAAAAGGGGGTTTTGGGGTTTTTGGGGAAAAAAAGGGGGTTTTGGGGTTTGGGGGTGGATGGGGGGGAAATGGGGGGGGTTTGGGGGGGTTTTGGGGTGAAAAGGGGGGTTTGGGGGGAAAGGGGAGGGAATTTGGGTTCTGGGAGGGTGGGGGGGGTTTGGGGGTTTT
The DNA here is from genome assembly GCF_963932015.1 of Anas acuta. Lineage (NCBI taxonomy): Eukaryota > Metazoa > Chordata > Aves > Anseriformes > Anatidae > Anas > Anas acuta. The sequence goes on along the minus strand of NW_027076192.1, from coordinate 18,674 downwards.
GGGGAGTTTGGGGTTTTTGGGGGAAAATAAGGGGGTTTGGGGTTTTTGGGGTTTGGGGGGAAAGGGGGAGGTAAAAAGGGGTTTGGGGATGGTTTTGGGGTGAAAAGGGGGGTTTGGGGGGAAAGGGGAGGGAATTTGGGTTCTGGGGAGGGTTGGGAGGGGGTTTGGGGTTTGGGGGGTTTTGGGTTTTGGGGAGAAAAAGGGGGTTTGGGGTTTTTTGGGGTTTGGGGTGGGAAAGGGGGTTGTGGGGGGGTAAAAGGGGGTTTGGGGTGGTTTTGGGGTGGAAGGGGAGGGAATTTGGGGGCTTTTAGGGAGGATTTGAGGTTTTTGGGGGGGGTTGGGGTTTTTGGAGGGATTTGGGATTTTGGGGAGGATTTGGGGTTTTGGAGGGATTTGGGTTTTGGGGGGTGTTGGGATTTTGGGGCAGGATTTGGGGTTTTTGGAGGGTTTAGGGGTTTTGGGGGGGTTGGGGTTTTTGGGGTGTTTTTGGGGTTTTTTGGGGAGGGGGTTGGGGTTTGGGGGGGTTGTGTTTTTGGGGTGTTTTTTGGGATTTTTTTGGGGAGGGGGTTGGGGTTTGGGGGGGTTGTGTTTTTGGGGTGTTTTTGGGATTTTTTTGGGGGGGGGTTGGGTTTGGGGGGGTTGTGTTTTTGGGGTGTTTTGGGGGTTTTTTGGTTAACCCCCCCCCGTGCAGGCGCCGCATGCAGGGCTGGGCCGTGCTCTGGCTGCCCGGCACCGACCACGCCGGCATCGCCACCCAGGTCAGTCCCAAAATGTCCCCAAAATGTCCCCAAATGTCCCCCAGTGTCCCCAAAATGTCCCCCAGTGTCCCCAAATGGCCCCAAAATGTCCCCAAGTGTCCCCAAATGTCCCCCAAATGACCCCAAGTGTCCCCAACATCCCCCCAATGCCCCCCAATTTTCCCCTATGAATGTCCCCAAATGTCCCCAAAATGTCCCAAGTGTCCCCAAGCCCCCCCCGATGTCCCCAAGCCCCTTCCGATGTCCCCAATGCCCCCCAAATGTCCCCGATGTACCCTCAAACGTCCCCAAGGCCCCCCCAAATGTCCCCAGTGTCCCTCCCCAGCCCCCCTCCGATGTCCCCAATCCCCCCCCCGATGTCCCCAAGTGTCCCCAAGCCCCCCCCGATGTCCCCAAATGTCCCAAGCCCCCCCAAATGTCCTCAAGGCCCCCCAAATGTCCCCAAGCCCCCCGATGTCCCCAATGTCCCCAATGCCCCCCCAAATGTCCCCAATGTCCTCCCAAATGTCCCCAGGCCCCCCCAAATGTCCCCAGTGTCCCTCCCCAGCCCCCCTCCGATGTCCCCAGCCCCCCCCCGATGTCCCCAAGTGTCCCCAAGCCCCCTCCCCAGTGTCCCCAACGTCCCCAAATGTCCCCAAGGCCCCTTCCAATGCCCCCCAAACGTCCCCAAGGCCCCCCCAAACGTCCCCAAGGCCCCCCCAAATGTCCCCAGTGTCCTTCCCCAAGCCCCCCCCGATGACCCCAAATGTCCCAAGCTCCCCCCGATGTCCCCAACCCCCCCTCTGTGTCCCCAGGTGTCCCCAACACCCCTCCCAATGCCCCCCAAATGTCCCCAATGCCCCCTCAAACGTCCCCAAGGCCCCCCAAATGTCCCCAATGCCCTCCCCAGTGTCCCCCAGCCCCCCCCGATGTCTCCAAGTGTCCCCAACACCCCTCCGATGTCCCCAAGTGTCCCCAAATGTCCCCAATGTACCCCCAAATGTCCCCAAGGCCCCCCAAATGTCCCCAAGCCCCCTCCGATGTCCCCAAGGCCCCTCCCAATGCCCCCCAAATGTCCCCAGTGTCCCTCCCCAGCCCCCCCCCGATGTCCCCAATCCCCCCCCGATGTCCCCAAATGTCCCCAAGCCTCCTCCCCAGTGTCCCCAAGTGTCCCCAAATGTCCCCAAGGCCCCTCCCAATGCCCCCCAAATGTCCCCAAGGCCCCCCCAAATGTCCCCAGCGCCCCTCCCCAGCCCCCCCCGATGTCCCCAGCCCTCCCCCCCGATGTCCCCAAATGTCCCCAAGCTCCCCCCGATGTCCCCAAATGTCCCCAAGCCCCCTCCCCAGTGTCCCCAACGTCCCCAAATGTCCCCAATGCCCCTCCCAATGCCCCCCAAATGTCCCCAAGGCCCCCCCAAATGTCCCCAGTGTCCCTCCCCAGCCCCCCTCCGATGTCCCCAGCCCCCTCCCGATGTCCCCAAGTGTCCCCAAGCCCCCCCCCGGTGTCCCCAGGCGGCGGTGGAGCGCTGGCTGTGGCAGCAGCGGGGGCTGCGGCGCCAGGAGCTGAGCAGGGCCCAGTTCCTGACCGAGCTCTGGGACTGGAAGGAGCGGTGAGGGGGGGGCGCGGGGGGGTTGGGGACATTTGGGGACATTGGGGGGGGGGGCTGGGGACACTGGGAGGGGGCTGGGGAGGGACATTGGGGACATTTGGGGGGGCCTTGGGGGCATTGGGAGGGGCGTTGGGGACACTGGGGACATCGGGGGGGGCTTGGGGACATTTGGGGGGGCCTTGGGGGGGGGCTTTGGGGACACCAGGGGGGTGTTTGGGGACATCGGGGGGGGGTTGGGGACACCGGGAGGGGGCTGGGGAGGGACATTGGGGACATTTGGGGGACATTGGGGACACCGGGGGGGTGTTTGGGGACATTGGGGGGGCTTGGGGACACTTGGGGACATTTTGGGGGGGCATTGGGGACATCGGGGGGGGCTTGGGGACATTGGGGGGCGGTTGGGGACACTTTGGGGACACAAGGAGGGGACCCGAGAAAGGATTTGGGGACCCCCCCATCGGGGAGGTGACACCTTGGGGACCCCCCCAATGGGGAAAGTGACCCCCGGGGGGGGGAGGTGACACCTTGGGGACCCCCCCGGGAGGGGAGGTGACACTTTGGGGACACTTTGGGGACATTTTGGGGACACTTTGGGGGCCATACCACGCGAGGAGGCGCCCCTTAATAGGGGAAGTGACCCCCTTAGGAGGGTGGTGACCCTTTGGGACCCCCCCACGGGGAAGGTGACCCCCGGGGGGGGGAGGTGACACCTTGGGGACACTTTAGGGACACTTTGGGGACACTTTGGGGACACTTTGGCACCGTGCCACATGGGGAGGCGCCACCTTGGGACCCCTTTAATTGGGGAAGCGACCCCTTTAGGAGCCATTTGACCCCCTGGAGACCCCCCCACGGGGAAGGTGACCCCCGGGGGGGGGAGGTGACACCTTGGGGACCCCCCCATGAGGGAGGTGACACTTTGGGGACCCTCAGTGGGGGGGAGGTGACACTTTGGGGACACTTTTGGGGCCACACCGTGCGAGGAGGCGCCCCCTTAATAGGGGAAGCGACCCCCTTAGGAGGGTGGTGACACTTTAGGGACCCCCCCATGGGGAAAGTGACCTCGGGGGGGGGAGGTGACACCTTGGGGACACTTTGGGGACATTTTGGGGACACTTTGTGGCCTTGCCACGCGGGGAGGCGCCACCTTGGGACCCCTTTAATAGGGGAATCGACCCCTTTAGGGGACAGGTGACCCCTTGGGGACCCCCCCACAGGGAAAGTGACCCCCGGGGGGGGGAGGTGACACTTTGGGGACACTTTGGGGACATTTTGGGGACACTTTGTGGCCGTGCCACGCGGGGAGGCGCCACCTTGGGACCCCTTTAACTGGGGAATCGACCCCTTTAGGAGCACGGTGTCACTTTATGCCCCCCCCCACGGGACAGGTGACCCCCGGGGGGGGAGGTGACACTTTGGGGACACTTTGGGGACATTTTGGGGACACTTTGGGGACACTTTGGCACCGTGCCACATGGGGAGGCGCCACCTTGGGACCCCTTTAATTGGGGAAGCGACCCCTTTAGGAGCACGGTGACACTTTAGGGACCCCCCCATGGGGAAAGTGACCTCGGGGGGGGGGGAGGTGACACTTTGGGGACACTTTGGGGACATTTTGGGGACACTTTGGGGACACTTTGGGGACACTTTTTGGCCGTGCCACGCAGGGAAGCGCCCCCTTAATAGGGGAAGCAACCCCTTTAGGAACACGGTGTCACTTTATGCCCCCCCCCACGGGACAGGTGACCCCCGGGGGGGGGAGGTGACACTTTGGGGACCCCCAGGAGGGGGGGGAGGTGACACTTGTGTCCCCAACCCCCCAGCCACGGCGGCGCCATCCTGCAGCAGCTGCGCGCGCTGGGAGCCTCGCTGGACTGGAGCCGCTGCGCCTTCACCATGGACCCCGTAAGCACCCCCAAAAATCCCCCAAACCCCCCCAAACCGTCCCCGAATTGTCCCCAAATTGTCCCCAAATTGTCCCTTTTTGTCCCCAGGGCTTTTCCCGGGCTGTCACCGAGGCTTTCGTGCGGCTCCACGGGGCCGGGTTGGTTCGGCGCTCGCGCCGCTTGGTCAACTGGTCGTGCGCCCTGCGCTCCGCCCTGGCCGACGTGGAGGTGACCTTGTTGTCCCCAAATTGTCCCCAAATTGTCCCCAAATGTCACTCTTAGGGTTCTGATATGGTTTTGGGGTCCTCAGGTGGAGCCTCGGGTGCTCGGGGGTCCCACGGTGCTGAGCGGGCCCGGCTGGCCCCGAGCTGTCACCTTCGGGGTCCTGGTGCGCTTCGCGTACCCCGTGGAGGGGGACGATGGTGAGGGGGGGTCCCCGATGTCACCTGGGGGTCCCCAATGTCACCTGGGGGGACCTAATGTCACCTGGGGGTCACCTGGGGGTCCCTTGTGCCCTTTGGGGTCCATTCGGGTTCCCTTTGGGGGGTTTTGGGGTTCCAGCTCCATGCATGTGTCCCTTTAGGGTCCCTGGGGGGTCCCCGATGTCACCTCGGGGTCCCCAATGTCACCTGGGGGGCCCTAATGTCACCTTGGGGTCACCTGGGGTCACCTGGGGGTCCCTTGTGCCCTTTGGGGTCCATTCGGGTTCCCTTTGGGGGGTTTTGGGGTCCCCTTGGGGTTCCAGCTCCATGCATGTGTGCTCCATGCATGTGTCCCTTTAGGGTCCCCAATGTCACCTGGGTGTCACCTGGGGGTCCCCAATGTCACCTGGGGGGCCCTAATGTCACCTGGGGGTCCCCTCGGGGTCACCTGGGGGTCCCTTGTGCCCTTTGGGTCCATTCGGGTTCCTTTGGGGGGTTTTGGGGTCCCTTTGGGGTTCCAGCTCCATGCATGTGTCCCTTTAGGGTTCCTGGGGGTCTCCTTGGGGTCCCCAATGTCACCTGGGGGTCACCTGGGGGTCCCTTGTCCCCTTTGGGGTCCCTTCAGGTTCCCTTTGAGGTCTCCAAACGTGCCCCTTGTCCCCAAAGTGTCCCCAAACCTGTCCCACATCCCCGCCCTGTCCCCAAAATGTCCCCAACGTGTCCCTATCATGTCCCCAAATGTGTCCCCTGTCCCCAAAATGTCCCCAAATGCCCCCAAATGTGTCCCCATGTCCCAAACGTGTCCCCAAAACATCCCCAAAATGTCCCCAAATGTGTCCCCATCTCCCCAAATGTGTTTCCTGTCCCCAACATGTCCCCAAAATGTCCCAAATGTCCCCAAAACATCCCCAAATGCCCCCAAATGTGTCCCCATATCCCCAAAATGTCCCAACATGTCCCAAAATGTCCCCAAAACATCCCCAAAACGTCCCCAAAATGTCCCTAAAATATCCCAAAACGTCCCCAGCATGTCCCCAAATGTGTCCAAAATGTCCCGAAATATCCCCAAATGCCCCAAATGTGTCCCCGTGTCCCCAAAACATCCCCAAAATATCCCCAAACGTGTCCCCATGTCCCCAAATGTGTTCAATGTCCCCAAATGTCCCTAAATTCCCCCAAATGTCCCCAAATGTATCCCCAAATGCCCCCCAAATGTCCCCAAATGTCCCCAAAACGCCCCCCCCCCCAGATCTGGAGCTGCCGGTGGCCACCACCCGCCCCGAGACCATGCTGGGGGACGTGGCCGTGGCCGTGCACCCCGGGGACCCCCGCTACCAGGTGGGCGGGGCCTAAAAATGGCGTGACCAGGGTGGGCGTGGCCTAAAGGGGCGTGGTTTAAGTGGGCGGGGCCAAAGGGGGCGTGGTTTGGGTGGGCTGGGGCTGGGATTGGCTGGGGCTGCCCCAGGGGGCGTGGCTTAGAGGCAAATGGGCGTGGCTTGGAGGTGGTGGGTGTGGCTTGCCGGCAGGGGGCGTGGCTTGCGTGGGCGGGGCCTGTGTGGTCTTAAAGGGGCAACGCGTTGGGTGGGGCCCGGAGGGGTTTAATGTAATGGGGGGGGTCTCTTGGGGCGGGGCTTGTTTAAGGGGGCGGGGCTTGTCTAAGGGGGGCGGGGCTTGAGGTGGCCACGCCCACTCCCAGCACCTCCATGGGCGCCACGTGCGGCACCCCTTCACCGGGCGCCTGCTGCCCGTCATCGCCGACCCCAGCGTGGACCCCGAGCTTGGCACCGGTACTGGGATGGACTGGGACCAGTATGGGGGCAGGGGAGGGGACTGGGACCAGTATGGGGTCGGGGGGGCTGGGACCAGTATGGGGGCAGGGAGGGAATGGGACCAGTATGGGGGGCATTGGGACCAGTATGGGGTTGGGGGGGGCACTGGGACCAGTATGGGGGGGACTGGGACCAGTATGGGGTCGGGGGGGGGCACTGGGACCAGTATGGGGGGAGCTGGACCAGTATGGGGTTGGGGGGGGGGCTGGGACCAGTATGGGGGGCACTGGGACCAGTGTGGGGGGGGCTGGACCAGTATGGGGGTAGGGGAGGGCACTGGGACCAGTATGGGGTCAGGGGAGGGCACTGGGACCAGTCTGGGGGCGCTGGGACCAGTATGGGGTCGGGGGGGGGCACTGGGACCAGTATGGGGGGAGCTGGGACCCAGTATGGGGTTGGGGGGGGGGCTGGGACCAGTATGGGGGGCACTGGGACCAGTGTGGGGGGGGCTGGACCAGTATGGGGGTAGGGGAGGGCACTGGGACCAGTATGGGGTCAGGGGAGGGCACTGGACCAGTCTGGGGGGCGCTGGGACCAGTATGGGGTCGGGGGGGGGCACTGGGACCAGTATGGGGGGAGCTGGGACCAGTATGGGGTTGGGGGGGGGCTGGGACCAGTATGGGGGGCACTGGGACCAGTGTGGGGGGGGCTGGACCAGTATGGGGGTAGGGGAGGGCACTGGACCAGTATGGGGTCAGGGGAGGGCACTGGGACCAGTCTGGGGGGCGCTGGACCAGTATGGGGTCGGGGGGGGCACTGGGACCCAGTATGGGGGGCACTGGGACCAGTGTGGGTCGGGGGGGGGGGGATGCTGGGACCAGTTGGGGTCGGGGGGGGGCACTGGGACCAGTATGGGGGGGCTGGGACCAGTATGGGGTCGGGGAAGGGCACTGGGACCAGTTTGGGGGGCGCTGGGGACCAGTATGGGTCAGGGGAGGGCACTGGGACCAGTATGGGGGGGGCTGGACCAGTATGGGGTCGGGGAAGGGCACTGGGACCAGTTTGGGGGGCATCAGGACCAGTATGGGGGGGGCTGGGACCAGTATGGGGGGACTGGGACAGTATGGGGGCAGGGGAGGGACTGGGCCCAATTCTGGGGGAGGACTGGGACCAGTATGGGACTGGGCGGTGGATGTGACTGGGACCAGTTTAGAACCACAACTGGCCCCAGTATGTCCCCCCCCCACCCCCCCAGTCCCTCCCAGTCCACTCCCAGTTCCCCCAGTTCCCTTAAAACCACTCCCAATCGAACCAACACCTCCCAGCCCCCCCAATACCGACCCCCCCCAATTTGTGGGGGGCTACTGGTGATACTGGGAGGCTACTGGTGATACTGGGAGGGGGGGGTGACCCCCCCCCGATGTCCCCAGGGGCGGTGAAGGTGACACCGGGGCACGGCACCCCGACCTGGCGCTGGCGCGCGCCCACCGCCTGCCCCCCCCCCGCGGGGTCATCGGGGACGATGGCACCATGAGGACCCCCGGGGGGGGGGGTGGCTGCAGGTAGGGGACACCCCCGATGTCACCTCCTGTCCCCAAAGTGTCCCCAAAGTGTCCCCAAGGGGTCCTCAAGGGGTCCTCAAGGGGTCCCCTGGGGTCTTCTCGTGTCCCCCCCGTGTCACCCTGGGGCCCCCCCATGTCCCCTGGGGTCCCCTTGGTGGCCCTTGGGCCCCCCCGTGTCCCCTCCTGTCCCCAAAGGGTCCCCAAAGGGTCCCCTGGGGTCTCCTCGTGGTCCCTGGGGTCCCCCTGTGTCCCCTCCTGTCCCCTGGGGTCCCCTCATGTCCCCCCCATGTCCCCTGGTGTCCCCTGGGGTCCCCCTCCTGTCCCTTGGGGTCCCCTCCTGTCCCCCCCATGTCCCCTGGCATCCCCCCCATGTCCCCTCCTGTCCCCTCCATGTCCCTTGGTGTCCCCCTGGTGTCCCCTTGGTGTCTCCCCCTTGTCACCCTGGGGTCCCCCCCATGTCCCCTGGTGTCCCCTTGGTGTCCCCTCATGTCCCCCCCATGTCCCTTGGTGTCCCCTGGGGTCTCCCTGGGGTCCCCTCATGTCCCCTCCTGTCCCCTTGGTGTCCCCTGGGGTCCCCCCCGTGTCCCCTGGGGTCCCCCCATGTCCCCTCCTGTCCCCCCCATGACCCCTGGGGTCCCCTCCTGTCCCCCCCATGTCCCCTCCTGTCCCCAAAGTGTCCCCAAAGGGTCCCCAAAGGGTCCCCTGGGGTCCCCCCCATGTCCTCTGGGGTCCCCTCATGTCCCCTCCTGTCCCCTTGGTGTCCCCTGGGGTCCCCCCCGTGTCCCCTGGGGTCCCCCCATGTCCCCTCCTGTCCCCCCCATGACCCCTGGGGTCCCCTCCTGTCCCCCCCATGTCCCCTCCTGTCCCCAAAGGGTCCCCAAAGGGTCCCCTGGGGTCCCCCCCATGTCCTCTGGGGTCCCCTCATGTCCCCCTCCTGTCCCCTGAGGTCCCCCCCCGGTGTCCCCTTGCATCCTTTGGGGTCCCCTCGTGTCCCCTCCTGTCCCCTGGGGTCCCCCCCCGTGTCCCCTAAGTGTCCCCTCATGGCCCTTGGGGTCCCCTTGGTGTCCCCCCATGTGCCCTGGTGTCCCCTCCTGTCCCCTGGGGTCCCCTTGGTGTCCCCCCCATGTCCCTTGGTGTCCCCTGGGGTCCCCTTGGTGTCCCCCCCATGTCCCCTGGGGTCCCCCCCATGTCCCCTCGTGGCCCTTGGGCCCCCCCCCGTGTCCCCTGGGGTCCCCTCCTGTCCCTCCCGTGTCCCCTGGGGTCCCCTCATGTCCCCTCCTGTCCCCCCCATGTCCCCTGGCGTCCCCTCCTGTCCCCTTGGGGTCCCCCCATGTCCCCTGGGGTCCCCTCCTGTCCCCTCGGTGTCCCCTTTTGTCCCCCCATATCCCCCTATGTCCCCTGGTGTCCCCCCCATGTCCCCTCCTGTCCCCCCCATGTCCCCTTGGTGTCCCCCCATGTCCCCTCCTGTCCCCAAAGGGTCCCCAAAGGCTCCCCAAAGGCTCCCCTGGGGTCTCCTCCTGTCCCCTTGGTGTCCCCTGGTGTCCCCCTGTGTCCCCTCCCGTCCCCCCCCCAATGTCCCCGATGTCCCCAACGCTGTCCCCGATGTCCCCAGGGCGCCCACCGCTTCGACGCCCGCGAGCGCCTGGTGGCGGCGCTGGCCATGCGGGGGCTGTTTCGGGGCTGCCAGGACCACCCCATGACCCTCCCCCTCTGCAGGTAACCCCAAAAAAACCCCAAAAACCCAAAATCCCCCCCCCCACGATGTCCCCAAACCCTTTTTGGGGACACTGAGGTCACCTCGGTGTCCCCAAAGCCGCTCGGGGGACGTGGTGGAATTCCTGCTCAAGAGCCAGTGGTTCCTGCGGTGCCGGGAGATGGCGCAGCGAGCCCGAGAGGTGACGTCGATTTTTGGGGTGAAAAATGCCAAAATTGGGTCTGGAACCGTCCCGTAACGGTCCCGTTGTCACCTCCCCGCCAGGCGGTGACGTCCGGGAGCCTGAAGCTCGTCCCCAAATTCCACGAGAAGAATTGGAAGACCTGGATGGACAACGCGGGGTGAGGGGGACCCCAAATCCCCCAAAATGACCCCAAATCCCCCCAAGAGACCCCAAATCCGCCCCAAGTGACCCCAAATCCCCTCAAATGACCCCAAATCCCCCCCCAAGTGACCCCAAATCCCCCCAAGTGACCCTAAATCCCTCCAAATGACCCCAAATCCCCCCCCAAGTGACCCCAAATCCCCCCCAAGTGACCCTAAATCCCCCCAAGTGACCCTAAATCTCCCCAAGTGACCCCAAATCCCCCAAAAGGACCCCAAATCCCCCCACGTGACCCTAAATCCCCCCAAGTGACCCCACATCCCCCAAAATGACCCCAAATCCCCCCCAAGTGACCCCAAATCCCCTCAAATGACCCCAAATCCCCCCCCAAGTGACCCCAAATCCCCCCAAGTGACCCCAAATCCCCCCCCAAGTGACCCCAAATCCCCCCCAAGTGACCCCAAATCCTCCCAAGTTACCCCAAATCCCCCCCAAGTGACCCTAAAGCCCCCCAAGTGACCCCAAATCCCCCCCAAAATGACCCCAAATCCTCCCAAGTGACCCCAAATCCTCCCAAGTGACCCCAAATCCCCCCCCAAGTGACCCCAAATCCCCCCAAGTGATCCCAAATCCCCCCCCAAGTGACCCCAAATCCCCCAAAATGACCCCAAATCCCCCCAAGTGACCCCAAATCCTCCCCCAAGTGACCCCAAATCCCCCCCAAGTGACCCCAAATCCCCCCCCAAGTGACCCCAAAGCCCCCCAAATTACCCCAAATCCCCCAAGTGACCCCAAAGCCCCCCAAGTGACCCCAAATCCCCCAAAGGGACCCCCAATCCTCCCCCAAGTGACCCCAAATCCCCCCAAGTGATCCCAAATCCCCCCCAAGTGACCCCAAATCCCCCCCAAGTGACCCCAAATCCCCCCCAAGTGACCCCAAATCCCCCCCCAAGTGACTCTAAAGCCCGCCAAGTGACCCCAAATCCCCCCCCAAGTGACCCTAAATCCCCCCAAGTGACCCTAAAGCCCCCCAAATGACCCCAAAGCCCCCCATGTGACCCCAAATCCCCCCCCAAGTGACCCCAAATCCCCCCAAATGACCCCAAATCCCCCCCCAAGTGACCCTAAATCCTCCCCAAGTGACCCTAAATGCCCCTAGGGGGGCCCTAAATCCACATGGGTGACCCCAAATCCCCCCAGGTGACCCTAAATGCCCCTGGGGGGGCCCTAAATTCCCCCAGGGGTCCCCAAATTCCTCTGGATGCCCCCAAATCCACTTGGGGGGGTCCCAAATCCCCCTGGGTGCCCCTAAATCCTTCTGGGTGTCCCCATATCCCCCTGGGGGGTCCCCAAAATCCCCCCGGGTTCCCCCAAATCCCCCAAAATCCTCCTGGGGAGGCCCCCAAATCCCCCCGGGTGCCCCCAAACCCCCCCAAATCCCCCCAGGGTGGTCCCTAAATCACCCCAAATGCCCCCAAATCCCCCCGGGGGGGTCCCAAATCCCCCTGGGTGCCCCTAAATCCTTCTGGGTGCCCCCAAATCCCCCTGGGGGGTCCCCAAAATCCCCCCGGGTGCCCCCAAATCCCCCCAAATCCTCCTGGGGGGTCCCCAAATCCTTCTGGGGGGGTCCCCAAATCCCCCTGGGTGCCCCCAAACCCCCCCCAAATGCCCCAAAATCCCCCCGGGGGTCCCTAAATGCCCCCAAATCCCCCTGGGGGGGGTCCCCAAATCCCCCCGGGTGCCCCCAAATCCCTCTGAGGGGGGGTCCCCAAATCCTCCCTGACCCCCCCCCCCCCCCAAATTTTGGCAGGGACTGGTGCCTCTCGCGGCAGCTCTGGTGGGGCCACCAGGTACCGGCGTACCGGGTGGGGGCTCCCCCCCCCGAAAACGAGGACCCCCCCGAAAACGAGGACCCCCCCGAAAATGGGGACCCCCCCGAGGGGCTCTGGGTCGTGGGGCGCGACGAGGACGAAGCCCGCGCCGCCGCCGCCCGCGCCTGCCGCTGCCCCCCCGCCGAAATCCAGCTGCACCGAGGTGAAGCCCCCCCCCCAAAATCACCCCCCCAGCACCCCAAAAGGACCCCCAGCACCCTAAAAGTGCCCCCCAGTATCCCAATTCCCCCCCCCAGCACCCCAATTTCCCCTCCCAGGGCTCCAAAAGTGCCCCCCAGCACCCTAATTTCCCCCCCCACCTCCCCAAAATGACCCCCCCAGCACCCTAAAAGTGCCCCCCAGCACCCCAATTTTCCCCCCAGCACCCCAAAAGTGCCCCCCAGTATTCCAATTCCCCCCCCAGCACCCCAATTTCCCCCCAGCACCCCAAAAGTTCCCCCCAGGATCCCAATTTCTGCTCACTGGGCTCCAAAAGTGCCCCCCAGCACCCCAAAAGTGCCCCCCTGCACCCTAATTTTACCCCCCCTCCCCAAAATGACCCCCCCAGCACCCCAAAAGTGCCCCCCAGCACCCCAATTCCCCCCCCAGCACCCCAAAAGTGCCCCCCAGCACCCCAAAAGTGCCCCCCCAGGATCCCAATTTCTGCTCACTGGGCTCCAAAAGTGCCCCCCAGCACCCCAAAAGTGCCCCCCAGCACCCTGATTTCCCCCCCACCTCCCCAAAATGACCCCCCCAGCACCCCAAAAGTGACCCCCAGCACCCCAATTCCCCCCCCACCTCCCCAAAAGTGCCCCCCAGGATCCCAATTTCTGCTCACTGGGCTCCAAAAGTGCCCCCCAGCACCCTAATTTCCCCCCCACCTCCTCAAAATGACCCCCCCAGCACCCCAAAAGGACCCCCAGCACCCCAATTCCCCCCCCACCTCCCCAAAACTGCCCCCCCCAGGATCCCAATTTCCCCCCACAGGGCTCCAAAAGTGCCCCCCCAGCACCCCCAAAGTGCCCCCCAGCACCCTAATTTCCCCCCCCACCTCCCCAAAATGCCCCCCCCAGCACCCAAAAAGGAGCCCCAGGACCCCCATTTCCCCCCCCATCACCCTAAAAGTGCCCCCCAGCACCCCAATTCCCCCCCCACCTCCCCAAAAGTGCCCCCCAGGATCGCAATTTCTGCTCACAGGGCTCCAAAAGTGCCCCCCAGCACCCCAAAAGTGCCCCCCAGCACTCTAATTTCCCCCCCACCTCCCCAAAATCACCCCCCCAGCACCCCAAAAGGACCCCCAGCACCCCAAAAGTACCCCCCAGTATCCCAATTCCCCCCCCCAGCACCCCAATTTCCCCTCCCAGGGCCCCAAAAGTGCCCCCCAGCACCCTAATTTCCCCCCCCACCTCCCCAAAATGACCCCCCCAGCACCCAAAAAGGAGCCCCAGGACCCCCATTTCCCTCCCCAGCACCCTAAAAGTGCCCCCCAGCACCCCAATTCCCCCCCCACCTCCCCAAAATTCCCCCCCAGGATCCCAATTTCCCCCCACAGGGCTCCAAAAGTGCCCCCCAGCACCCCAAAAGGACTCCCAGCACCCCAAAAGTATCCCTATCACCCCCATTTCCCCCCCCAGGACCCCAAAAGTGCCCCCCAGCACCCCAAAAGTGCCCCCCAGTACCCAAATTCCCCCCCAGCACCCCAAAAGTGCCCCCCAGTACCCAAATTCCCCCCCAATTCCCCCCCCAACACCCCAAAACCCCCCCTTAATCCCCCCCAGCCCCCCAAGAACACCCCTTAACACCCCCAACCCCCCCCCAGTCCCCCAAATTCCCCCCCAGCACCCCAAAAGTGCCCCCCAGTACCCAAATTCCCCCCCAGCACCCCAAAAGTGCCCCCCAATACCCAAATTCCCCCCCCATCCCCCCAATCTTCCCCCCAACACCCCAAAACCCCCCCTTAATCCCCCCCCAGCCCCCCAAAACCCCCCCAAACCCCCCCCAACCCCCCCCTCCTTATTCTCCAACCCCCTCGGGGACCCCCCCAAACCCCTCGAGGACCCCCCCCAAAATATTTTAACCCCCCACCCCCCCCCCCCGCAGACCCCGACGTTTTGGACACTTGGTTCTCCTCCGCCCTCTTCCCCTTCGCCGCTTTGGGCTGGCCCGAGGAGGTGAGCGCCGATTTTGGGGGGGGTGGGGGGGGCGTAGGGGGGTGTCGCCGCCCCCCCCGCACCCCCAAAATTTATCGACCCCCCCCCCAGACCCCCGATTTTCGGCGTTTTTACCCCACGAGCCTGCTGGAGACGGGCAGCGACCTCCTCTTTTTTTGGGTCGCCCGCATGGTCATGCTGGGCCAGGAGCTCACGGGGCGCCTCCCATTCTCCCAGGTACATTTTTTGGGCCCCCCAAAAAAATTTTGGGGTCCCCCCAAATTTTTTGGGGTCCCCCCCATGGGTGTTTTCCCCAAAAAAAAGGTGCTGCTGCACTCGCTGGTGCGCGACGCCCAAGGGCGCAAGATGAGCAAGTCGCTGGGGAACGTCATCGACCCCCGGGACGTCATCGCCGGTGCTTCCCTTCAGGTAGGTCCTACAATAACAAAGGGCCGGCCCGGGAGACCCTACAATAACAATCTTCTCCCCCTGGGAGACCCTATAAAAACAGTAAGTTTTGGTTTTGAAGAGCCTACAATAAAAAAAATTGTCTTTTTTTGGGAAAATGCTACGATAACAAAGGATTTCGCTCTTTGTTGTTGTAGGGTCTCCCAAAAACAAAAGTTGTTTGTTATTGTAGGGTCTCCGAAAAACAAGAAAACGTTGTTTGTTATTGTAGGGTCTCCCAGTTCTTTTCCCTTCTTAAGAGATCCTACAAAAACAAGCAGTTCTTATGGGTTTTTGGGAGACCCTACAATAACAAAGAGTTCTTTTTCGTCTTTTTAGGAGACCCTACGATAACAAACAACTCTTTACCATCTTCGTTTGTTATTGTAGGGTCTCCCAAAGGCAGAAAAGAATTGTTTGTTATTGTAGGGTCTCCCAAAAACATGGAAAAGTTGTTTGTTATTGTAGGGTCTCCCAGTTCTTTTCCCTTCTTAAGAGGTCCTACAAAAACAAGCAGTTCTTTTGGCTTTTTGGGAGACCCTACAATAACAAACACCTCTTTCTTGTCTCTTTTTGGGAGACCCTACAATAACAAACAACTCTTTACCGTCTTCGTTTGTTATTGTAGGGTCTCCGAAAAACAAGAAAAAGTTGTTTATTATTGTAGGGTCTCCCAGTTCTTTTCCCTTCTTAAGAGGTCCTACAAAAACAAGCAGTTCTGGCTTTTTGGGAGACCCTACAATAACAAACAACTCTTTACCGTCTTCGTTTGTTATTGTAGGGTCTCCCAAAATCGAGAAAAAGGTGTTTGTTATTGTAGGGTCTCCCAATTCTTTCCCTTCTTATGAGATCCTACAAAAACAAGCAGTTCTGGCTTTTTGGGAGACCCTACAATAACAAAGTTCTTTCTTGTCTCGTTTTGGGAGACCCTACAATAACAAAGAGTTCTTTTTTGTCTCTTTTTAGGAGACCCTACAATAACAAAGAGTTCTTTTTTGTCTTTTTAGGAGACCCTACAATAACAAAGAGTCCTTTCTTGTCTCTTTTTGGGAGACCCTACAATAACAAAGAGTTCTTTTTTGTCTTTTTAGGAGACCCTACAATAACAAAGTTCTTTCTTGTCTTTTTAGGAGACCCTATGATAACAAACAACTCTTTACCGTCTTCGTTTGTTATTGTAGGGTCTCCCAAAAACATGAAAAAGTTGTTTGTTATCGTAGGGTCTCCCAATTCTTTCCCTTCTTAAGAGGTCCTACAAAAACAAGCAGTTCTGGCTTTTTGGGAGACCCTACAATAACAAAGAGTTCTTTTTTGTCTCTTTTTGGGAAACCCTACAATAACAAAGAGTTATTTTTTGTTTCTTTTTGGGAAACCCTACAATAACAAAGAGTTCTTTTTTATTTTTTTAGGAGACCCTACAATAACAAAGAGTTCTTTTTTGTCTTTTTAGGAGACCCTACGATAACAAACAACTCTTTACCATCTTCATTTGTTATTGTAGGGTCTCCCAAACATGGCAAAGCTTCGTTTGTTTTTGTAGGGTCTCCCAAAAACGGCAAAGCTTTGTTTATTATTGTAGGGTCTCCTGTCTTGCAGGAGCTGCAGGAGAAGCTCCGGCGCAGCAACCTCGACCCCCACGAGCTCGCGGTGGCCTCCGAGGGCCAGGTGGGACCCGTGACCCCCCCAAAACCTTTCGGTGACCCCCCAAACCTTTTGGTGACCCCCCCAAAACCTTTGTGTCCCCCCCAAAAACTTTGTCCCCCCCCCCAGAGGCGCCAATTCCCCCACGGCATCCCCGAATGCGGCACGGACGCGCTCCGCATGGCTCTGTGCTCCCACAACGCCCACGGTGAGGAACCGGGGAATGGGGGGGCACCCCGGGGTTTGGGGACACCCCAAAAACGTCCCCCCCCAAAAAAATAACACCCCCCCAAGGCGACGACATCCGCCTGGACGTGGCCACGGTGCTGAGCTACCGCCACTTCTGCAACAAGGTCTGGAACGCCGTCAAATTCGTCCTGGCCGCGCTGGGACCCGAATTCGTCCCCCAAATCCCCGAGGAGGTAATTAAAAAAAATTGGGGGGGGCGCCCTAAAAACCCCCCCAGGGGCCTTCCTCCTCCTCCTCCTCTTCCTCGTCAGGCGGCGCCGCGGAGGCCGATGGAGCGCTGGGTGCTGAGCCGCTTGGCGCGGGCGGCGGGGGAGTACGGGCGGCGCATGGAGGCGTTGGAGGCGCACGGGGCCTTGGCCGCCGCCCACCATTTTTGGCTGCGCTCCTTCTGCGACGTCTACCTGGTGGGTTGGGGTCTCCGTCTGTCCGTCCGTCCGTCCGTCTGTCCGTCCTTCCCAAATTTTTGTAGATCTTTGAATGTTGAGCCCAACCCGTTTCCATTTTGTTGACCGTGTCCGTCTGTCCGTCCCGCCCAAATTCTTGTAGATCTTTGAACCCAACCCGTTTCCATTTCGTTGACCATGTCCGTCTGTCCGTCCTTCCCAAATTTTTGTAGATCTTTGAAGGTTGAACCCAACCCATCTTGACCTCGTTGACCATGTCCGTTTGTCCGTCCTTCCCAAATTTTTGTAGATCTTTGAACCCAACCCGTTTCCATTTTGTTGACCGTGTCCGTCTGTCCGTCCCACCCAAATTCTTGTAGATCTTTGAACGTTGAACCCAACCCATCTTGACCTCGTTGACCATGTCCGTCTGTCCGTCCTTCCCAAATTTTTGTAGATCTTTAAACGTTGAACCCAACCCATCTTGACCTCGTTGACCATGTCCGTCTGTCCGTCCTTCCCAAATTCTTGTAGATCTTTGAACGTTGAACCCAACCCATCTTGACCTCGTTGACCGTGTCCGTCTGTCCGTCCTTCCCAAATTTTTGTAGATCTTTGAAAGTTGAACCCAACCCGTTTCCATTTCGTTGACCGTGTCCGTCTGTCCGTCCCACCCAAATTCTTGTAGATCTTTGAAGGTTGAACCCAACCCATCTTGACCTCGTTGACCCTGTCCGTCTGTCCGTCCCACCCAAATTCTTGTAGATCTTTGAACCCAACTCGTTTCCATTTCGTTGACCGTGTCCGTCTGTCCGTCCTGCCCAAGTCCTTGTAGATCTTTGAACCCAACCCATCTTGACCTCGTTGACCTTGTCTGTCTGTCCATCCCACCCAAATTCTTGTAGATCTTTGAAGGTTGAACCCAACCCATCTTGACTTGGTTGACCATGTCCGTCTGTCCGTCCCACCCAAATTCTTGTAGATCTTTGAACGTTGAATCCAACCCATTTCCATTTTGTTGACCGTGTCCGTCTGTCCGTCCCACCCAAATTTTTGTAGATCTTTGAAGGTTGAACCCAACCCATCTTGATCTCCTTGACCATGTCCATCTGTCCGTCCTTCCCAAATTCTTGTAGATCTTTGAACGTTGAACCCAACCCATCTTGACCTGGTTGACCATGTCCGTTTGTCTGTCCTACCCAATTCCTTGTAGATCTTTGAAGGTTGAACCCAACCCATCTTGACCTCGTTGACCGTGTCCGTCTGTCCGTCCCACCCAAATTCTTGTAGCTCTTTGAACCCAACCCATTTCCATTTTGTTGACCCTGTCCGTCTGTCCGTCCCACCCAACCCATCTTCACCTCGTTGACCCTGTCCGTCTGTCCGTCCCGCCCATCCTTTTACACCTCCCTGACCGTCAAACCCGCCCCATTTCCACCCGCCTCGCCCTGTCCGTCTGTCCGTCCGTCCTGCCCAACCTGTTGAGTCTCCTCGAGGCCGAATGACCGCGTCCGTCTGTCCGTCCAGCCCACTCATCATTGACCTTTATCCACCCTTGACCACGTCCGTCTGTCCGTCCACCAAAACCTCTCATTTCTCCCCAAAACCCCTCCCTACCTCCCCAATTTTGGCCTCCACCCCTCCCTCCGGCCTCCCTTTGACCTCCGTCCATCTGTCCGTCCACCAAAACCTCTCATTTCTCCCCAAAACCCCTCCCTACCTCCCCAATTTTGGCCTCCACCGCTCCCTCCGGCCTCCCTTTGACTCGTCCGTCTGTCCGTCCTCTCATCGTTGACCTTTATCCTCCCTTGACCACGTCCATCTGTCCGTCCACCAAAACCTCTCATTTCTCCCCAAAACCCCTCCCTACCTCCCCAATTTTGGCCTCCACCTCCCCCCCCGGCCTCC